>NC_056522.1:194462218-194503739 GCF_019175285.1 Sceloporus undulatus | reverse complement strand
CATGCATCATTTAAACAGCATACCTCCAAAGAGACCCCAAGCAGCTTTATTTTGGCAGTCTCTAACAGGCCATAGTGAAGTATTTCTGACCACAAGCAAAGAAACATACAAGGTAGAATGAGAGTAATATGTCATTTTGTATTTTATCTCTGTTGTTTTATATTTTATCTCAGTTGTTTTGTATTTTATCTCTGTTATAATCCTGCCTTGATCCACAGGGAGAGGTGGGAAGTATAAATAAATCTTATTATTATTATTATTATTATTATTATTATTATTATTATTATTATTATTAAACATTTAACATGAAATAAAATAGAACTCCCACATTTTGTATGATGAGGTATTTCCCACTTCAGTGAATTCCAGTGCTCCTATGAAAGAGATTTCAATGTCTCTCCCTAACCTATTAATACATTATATCAGCTTTAATACATCATAATTTCTTAGAAATGTCATGGAACATTTTTTCTCCAAACAATTTACCAAAAAAAAATCAAAAAAAAATCTGAAGTTTTTTTTTGTTTTGTTTTGCTTTTGTTTTTTGGATCCTAGACAGTGTTTGTTTATAGAAAGTGGGTGGTAAGTGCCTGGAACCCAAATCCTCTTTGTAGTATCAACTAGACTAGACACATTAATTCAATAAGATTTGCCTGAGTGCTGACTTGCCATTCACCAATTGATTCAATATGTTTCTTCTGGCTTGGAGTATCTGTAGGAATTAGACTATAATCTACTGTAGTAGTGAGTAGGGATGAAAGAATATTCAAAAACATTCATTTTATTTTGAGTATTGAGAAATCCTGATGTAATGAATTTTGGACTGATGAGAAACTTTGAAGTCTGGAATTTATCCTATCTCAAATTCTCATGTGGTTATTTTGTGCAAAAAAACAGCATTTTCTATCCAGAAAATAATATTCCTGTGTAGAAATATTTTTTTCTTTACAGCCAATGTTTTCTGTGCAGAAACTGCTGTTTTTGTACATAAACACCACTTACAACTATTGTGCAGAATAACCCTCAGATTGCAAATTGCCTTTGAGAACTGCATGATTTTCAAAGACATCTTCACAGTGAGAAGAAAATTGCTAAATCGCTCATTACTTCCTTCTAGAACAAAATTATGTCCCTCCTACTGAGCAGGTTGTAATCTTCTAAACTGTTTAGGTTGTTAACTGTAGTGTTTGCCTCTCTGTACATTCTGCAAGACAAATGTGGATCTGTGGGACTTAAATGTCACATTGCTACTCACAAATGTGCATTGGGAGAGCAAAACCTCAAACTGGAAGAATACCAAAGGACATGCACCATTACTCCTTGATACCTACCTATGCAAACTGTAGTCAGTATTCTCAGATTTGGCTCTGTCTCAGGACTAGCTTGGAACAACATGTATAGATTTGTTAATTAACTCAGTAGGTACTTATAAAATATTGCCCTGAACAGATTTTGAAATCTCTCTCAATTCCACCACTTATCTATTTCTCGTTGTGAAAAAAAAGTGTATTGGATTCTTGATACCAGATGTTATTCTGATGCACAGGCCAAAGTGTTTAAAATTCCATTTGACAGGTCTTTATCATTATTATTCATTATGCTCTGTCAAAGCTGTTTAATCATATGTAGGGCCTACAAAGGATTTCTTCCCCTTTTCTCTTTTTAACAAACATGCCTTTGAAGGTAAGCTTGCATAGCAAATACCTTATCTGATAGAAATAATTACAGACAGAGAAGAGGGAAAAATCTAATCTAATCTATTGGGAATTAGTTCTTGCTTTCATTGTCCTACAGCACCATTTTATCAGAAAGAGCTCTGAATAATTAAAGGTCGGCTAATATGATTGCAGTGTTTTCGTGTGCTCTGTACAATAGCTTTAGCTTGCCTGGATAGGCAAGGCTCAAAGGAGGGAAATGTAATGAACCCAGACACCAATGGAAGAACTGTGCAATAGTTCTTAATTAATTGAAAGACATCTTCTGGTGAACCATAGGTACAGAAGAGAAAAAGCACTGGGCATCTGAAATGGATAGTGATAATGGCAAGTTCCATTTATGAAGTAAGGCAGTCATGAAAACTAGGGGTGGGTGAAGATTTTCTTGCAACCCATTTTGGACAATCATTTGTCCAAATTCTCAATATTTGTCAAAGTAAATTTGTGTTTCCCTTCAGTTATCTAGGAAGCTGATCTTTCCAAAATGGTATTCAGGGCTGAATTTTTTTATTCATGCAGGAGATGAAATGGAATGATATTTCCATTGTCATTTTTCATAGACCCTCTTAAGACTTTAGACTGATGTATTCAGAGAGGGATGCTTCCACATGTTCTCCAGCCAGGTTTTTGTTTTGTTTTGTAAAAAAATTGTTTTCATATGGAAAGAAGACTACTCATCATAGTGCTGCGGAAATGCTTCTCCCTGACCTTGTGGTCTGGCTGGCCTCTCAGTGGAGAGACCAGAAGTTTAAAAGTAAATGGTGTACTATGTGGGCTGTTAAGAGAGGTGGGTTGGGGCTTAGCCTGCTTGAGGCTCGCCCACCTGATCCTCTCTCAGTTGGTAGAAACACTGGAGCAAGGAGGCCTTGCCTGACTCAGTGCTCTGTTTGCAGCCTTGAGGGCAAGCTTGGACCATGACTGGAATGGAGCCAGCATCCCTGGAGAGCTGGTCTGCTCCCAAGGATGCCATCTGGGAACCAGCTGACGTGATGTTCAGGAATGCAACAGGGAGCAGCGTGATCTCCAGGCAGAGGCCAGCCTCGCTACTGGCTGAGTTTGGCACTAATGTGGGAACGACCATGGACGAAGTCTCTCAGCCCTGGTCGGGGCTCTGGCTGTTATTAAAGGAGAGATGGCATTGTCAGCTAGGCAGCTCTCCATCCATGACAGCATGGACAGCTGGCTGCGCCCTCCCCCAGCACACTCTAAAGTAGGCTGCACTAGGACTCAGCTAAGGAGGATACAATCTGGCTGGGGGATTGGGGCCCAGTATCAGAAACCCCTCTAGTTGGGCCTTGTTGTCACTATAACCGTTAGGCACCCCAGGGTTACCAAGCGGCAGCCCTTTCCCTCCCTAGTTGCTAAGTAGATGGCCATTTTGTTGCTGGCTAGTTGCCATTTTATATTGTGTGATTTGCAACATTGTTGTTGTTGTTTTTTTTAATAATCATTTAGCCTTGTTAGAGGCTTTCCTTTGTCTCCCAAGGACACTGCTGTTATTTATTACTCTGTTATCAGCTACTCTGTTTGATGTGGTTTTTGCTAAACAGGGTTTAACCCAGACAGTTTTTGGATGGGTGTCTGATTATAAATTTGTGCGCTTTCGGCTCTCATTTCATTATAAGCACAGTTACACGTGTATACACAGTCATAGTGTTTGGGGTGGGGTGCTTTATATATTACCAGACTTTTACATAGTCCATTAAGCCTTAAGTGTCAAATTTACTTCTTCCTAATAGAGGTCATCATAATGGTCCCTAAAAAGAGACCTGGGGGCTGTAAGGGCAAGGGACCTGCCCCAAAAGCCCCTCCCAAATGGGTTCAAATGGTTCATTCTGGGGAGGGCAGTGAGGAAAAGATTCCCTGGGAATCAGTGCTATGATGGAAATGCTCAGGGTTGGTTGACTTGTACCCTGTGCCTGTAATACATTTCTTACAGTTTTGTGTGTCCCTGCATTACAGAGGTTTAGCAATTTCATCTATACAGGGCAGCCTTTCAGCTATAGCCTTTTGGTTGAAGGTACAGGGCATTCATGATGCTTTCAGTGATTTCAGGATATGCAAGGTCCTAGAGAGCTGATCCAGAGAGGATATAAGAGTTAAAGATCCACACAAGCCTTTGTCACCTAATATTTTAAAAGGTCTCAGATGGCCAATGCATTAAGTGCCTTCTTTGGGGCAGTGAGGATAAGCAAATTAGTGATTGCTTCCAAAGGAGATCCATTCAATAAGGCCATATTATTACAAGACATTATTTTATGTAGTCTGTCAGTCCACCTTTTTAAAGGCAGAGAGCTGCAACTACTATCTTTCTCCTGTTGGAGTTTTTGGCAATTTTTTTAAAATTAGAGGTAATACCCCTGGCCTTTTGTTCTGCGATTTTAATGGGCTCCCACTCACCAGGTTTCAGTTTTGGTCAGTCACCTCAAGAGCATTAGATAGTTTCGTGGTGTCAGGTTTGCCACACCTTCCTTTTGTATTGGAGCTGTGTCTACAGCAGCTGCCCTGGGCATGTGTCAACAAGATATACAGATGGCAGATGGAAGTCTCAGGCCTGTCAGTCATACTTGCAACCTTTGGGTTATTGATGCCGTTTTTGTTTTATCTGTTTCAGATGCAGTACGCCCTGCAATGAGACACCATGTTTGGATTTGCTGACACAGCATGGTGTTCTGGGCAGCCCACCAAGCCAGGAGGAACCATTTCGGAAGCCAGCCGGGGTTGTCAAATAAGGCCATCATTGAGTGGAAAGGAAAACATGGCCTATGGTGGCATGGGCTCCTGCCAAAATTGTTTGGCAAAAGCCAGGTTCTGCCCTGTCATGTCTTGGTAATACACTTAGGAGGTAATGATTTAGGTTTGTTGAAGGGCAAGGCCCTAGTTGTGTAGGCCATCCATGACATGTGGTACATTTGTGGAAAATGACCTTTTGTTACACTGTTGTGGTCGGCTATGTTCCCATGCCAAGTTTGGGGCTGTGGAGGCCATCCACGCCTCCTCAATAGGGCCTGCAGCAGGGCCAACAACGAGATCCGAAAGGCTATGGCTGGAGGACTGGATTTTTACTTAGCACTCGATGATATCGTGCTCCTAAGGCCTGAGCCCTACAGGGTGGATGGCATCCACCTTTCCAAAGTGGGGAACCAGCTATTTCTTCAGGACTTGCAAGTGGAGCTTTCGGCCTGTTTGGCCGGTCTTGTGGGAGATACGAGCTAAGCAGACGGGGGGGTGGGGGAGGAGGTAGAGGTTCAGGTGAACACCTCGGCATCCCCCTAAAGGGTGAAGGTAGGTCTCTGGAATGGACTTTTAGGTCTAGTGGTAAATAGGAAGGGGAAAGATTTGCCTTAGGACTGGTTTGAGATTTAAACCCTCACTTAAGTCTTGTGAGTTAAGTGGGGCAGTCTTGGATTGGTCTTCCAGATGCAGGCCATCTGGGGAGCAGCTCATTTCTGGATTGCCCTTGGGGCTCAGGTGTTTTCACCCAGGGGAAGCTGGGAATTGGGAAGTTGGTCTAGGATGAGAAGTTGCCCATTTTATAACCCAGTTCTCTGTGTCTGGTCTCATTATTCACTGGATTGGTCAGCAAATAAGCAGCATGCACAAACTTTTTATGTTGTGATTGGTGGCAATTTGGGGGGGTTATTCTACCAACAATTGCAAATGGTATTTATGTACAGAAAATAGTGGTTATAGGGAAAAATCATTTCTCCTGCCCCAGTTTTACAGTATTACACTCTTCAAAAGGTCAGTGTTCAGAATTTCAGCACTATCCATAGATGGTCACTGACTCCAATTGAAAGGATGGAAGAAGGGCAATACATGCATACAGGTATATCCTAATTCATAAATGTGAACTCTGCATGCATCCAATGCACTTTTTAGCTATGGTATTTGCCCAAAAATGCACCCCTTTTCTTCTTCTTTTCATTCTAGTCATACTGAGTTCTGATCAATTCCACTTTTCATTTTCCAGAATACCCCAATATCCCTTGAGTCTACTGTCAGGGATGATGGGAGTTGTAGCTCTTCACCTCTGGCTCTAACTCACCACCTTGTTATGCAGCGGAGCTGACCAGCTTTGGTCAGTGGTTAATGCTTTTCTTCCAAAGCAGCAGAGTTTCAGAGAATAGGCTGAAGACCCTGACAAACTCTTCAAGCCTTCTCACTCTTCTTCCTCAGAAGTCTCCAAACTTCTCCAGGATTCTGCTGGCTCTTGTATCTTCACTCAAGACACCAGACAACTCAGTAGTCTTATATAAAAGATCTACTTTATTCTACTATATACAAAATACTATATGCCCTACAAATCACAATCTCTACAATCTCCAAAACACTCCAACTATCCAATCTACTCCACAACTACCCAAACTACTCCACAAAATACATAGGCAAACATAGCAATTATTATAGCCATTGTTAAACACCACCCACTTAGTCAGTTTCCACCCAGTGGGTGTGTACACTCATTTTGATTGGTTCACATAGTTCAACCCATAATTAAGAATTTCATCATTTCACCTTGTACACTTAATGAATCTCAGGTGCTTCCAATTGTACATTCCATAATTCTGTCCTTGGCATTCAAGCCTTCTAAATTACATTAGCTTTTTCACCTGTGTGGCTTCTTAATTGCTATTGCTTAGTCATTGTGACTTTCACATACATGTTTTATTTCTTCTACTGTATGTCCCATGTTGCATTTTCCTTAACATCTACAGTATGGCAGAAATGTCATTAGCTTCAGCATTTCTTTCACCATTAATTTTATTTATTTATTTATTTTGTATGACAGCTTTCTCCCAGCATAGGATTCATGGCAGCATACAATGTTTTATAAATACCATACAATTAAATACTTCTTTGTACAACAGTTACAATGCCGTTAAATGGAGGTACTTTACATTACATCTCTAAAGGCTCACGGATCACCTGTACAAGTCATGAACTCAGCCACTACCTTGACTTTCTCTCTGTTCACTTTGCTGAAAGAAAGGAGTTAGGTCTCTTCCAACTTTATGATTCTATGGCCTGTTACAGACTGCCAAAATAATGCTGCTTCAGGTCTCTTTAGAGGTATGCTGTTTAAATGATGCATGCATCCTAGGAATCCGGAAACTGCACCAAAAGCTGCACTCCGGTGCTTAGGAATGGAGTGTGGCTTTGGTGCAACCTCCAGACTCTTAGGACCCATGCATCATTTAAATAGCATACCTCCAGAGAGACCCGAAGCAGCTTTATTTTGGCAGTCTGTAACAGGCCTGTAACAGGCCTATGAACTCTTTTTAAAGTGGGTCCTTTAAATCCATGCAAGAAAGGCCAGGAAAGATATTGTGTCCCTAGTACTGACAACCTGAGTAAATTCATCATGTCAACAATTCTTTTTCTGGTAATGAAAAGGCATGATAACCATGCGTACATAATCACATATCAAACATGCCTGTGTGTTTTGTGTACATACATGATGATACAGGTGTGTTCCTTATGTCTGATGATCTACAGTGGAGTGTAGAACTGGTGGCTTTTCAGATTTTAGTGGACTGTAGCTCCCATCGCCTCTCAACACCTATGCTGGCAAGTGCTAGTGAGACTTGCAGTCCTACAGCATTGGAGGCCATCCATTCCCCTATCCTCCTCCATGATGTCAATTTCAATCACCTTCTGGGTTTTTGTTTTTTTAAAGCAACCCAAATTTATATAGGCTGTTAGCTTCACTATGTCTAGTGCTATGTTCCGTGAAATGAGTTCTGACTAGACAAGTTGCTTTACCTAACCCTTTTCTATTCCCTAGGCAAGAATTGCAAAAGGGCATGCAGAACAAACATGAAAGGAACCAACCAGTGCATATAGCCAAGGTCAGACTTTCAGCCCTGTGGTGGGATGCCTTCGCACTGCAGAAGAAAATAAAGCTGAATGGGAAGCAATAGAAGTGTAATGGCACAGAAGGAAAGAAGAAAGCATCTGAGGTCATACAGAGAGGCTGGAAAAACCGTTCAGTAGACAAACGCCAGTTGTTTACCACTGGAAGGAGCAGAGAGCTTGGAAACGTTTCTCTTTTGGACTATAACTGCCAGTGGCCATGCTAGCTGAGGAATTCTGAGAGCTACCTTCAAAACAAGTAAAATTTCCAAGCTGTACAAGTTGGAGGGAGATTTAACTCCAGAATTCAACTCAGTCTAAAAACAGCATCACTGGTGAAAAATGATTACTCTTTCCTCATTTCTCACTGTCCCAGTGTTGTCCAGTTGCTCTTGGACTACTGGGCCTGAACAGACAGACCAAAATAAAGCTGCTTCGGGTCACTTTGGAGGGATGCTATTTAAATGATTCATGTGTCCTAAGAAGCTAAAAGCTACCCAAAGCTGCACTCCAGTCGTTAGGATACATGAATCATTTAAACAAACATCCATCAGCTTTATTTTGGCCTATTTGTTCAGGTCCACTGTTTACCTAATTGTAAAAACCATGTGGATCAGGGAGAGGTATCTCCTTGGTACCAGCTTTCTGGCTTCCTGTGTGATAGGAAGAGAAAGCTTAGGCTGAACCTTGGCAAGTCACAAAATTTAACACATCTGTGCCCTAAAAACAATCCTCTTATGCGACCCTACTATTCATCAATAATGAGATGAAAACCAGTACTCAGATAACAAAGACAACAAATGAAGCTAACAGGAGCAGGCTACTTCCTAATATATCTATGGAACATGGTGCTCTTAGAATGAACTGACATTAAAACACACATACAAACATTTCTTGACTCAAGCAATCCTTGAATACAGCTAACATTTTGCTGCAGGCAACCCTGACTTGAGCTGCTTAATGGCTTACTGTAGGTAAGAAATCAAATCAATCCACTTACCCTGCTATACATTTGGATCTTTATTTTTTTTGGGGGGGGGGGGGTCAGTTTCAAATCATTGGCTTGTACATTACACAAAGCCCATGAGAAACTCAGTTAATTGTCTCTGTCCATCTTCGTCCTTGTCATATATTTGCTGAAACAACAGCAATTCTCCAGAGGTGGAAAGCAGGAGCAGCTTGCAGTCTGAGACAGATAATTTTCTAGTACAGTGGGTTATTTAAGTTCATATGTCTCCATCAGCAGGCTGTCACAGAGGAATGAAGTGCTTGCTTTTGTACCTCTGGAAAATAGTGGGTTAACAGTGTGGGAGTCCTGGGACTGCTGTTTCCCTTTAAAATCACCAGATTTCCTAAAATGTTTTTACAGTGCATCTAATTCAGTGTATAAGTGCCCAATACAACATTCAGTCTTAGCAGTATGTGTACATTCTTTGCTATACCAATGTTAAAATATACTAATTATTATAAGCATACAAATATAGAGTGAACCATATTCTTGCAACTGTTCTACCTTGTTTTAGAAAAAAATAAAGATTGTTATCTTAAAAATGATTTTATACAAACAAATTTCCACTTATCTCAGTAGAATTATTGGCCTCAAATTAGAAAGATATTGTTGCATATTGACAGCTCCCAAAGTTGTTAGCTCTCCTGTTCCTAGGCTGGTGAATCTATACTGGCCCAAGGCAAGGGCTTGATGAGCCACTCAACTGAAGTCTAGGGGGAAAAAACCACAAACCAGAGTCACAGTCACAGATGCAATAACTTAAAGACAAATCCTGCTAGTCAACAAATCAGGTCAGAGCAGAGAGTCCCATGGTCAATGTCAAAACAGCCCAAGCACATCATAAGAGGAAGGTGACATCAAGACACAGATAATCCTATGGCTAATAATACATTGATGTGGTCATACATGGGCAGATTACTTAGCGAGATCCAAACAGGGAGGGTTTAACTGACACCAAGTCGAGCAATATTGAAAGTTGTGATGGGTACTGTGCTTGACCAGCATTGAAGATTATATGCTTATCCTTTCCAAGACTCTACACCTCGCCCAAATAGCATAAGTCATTCTGTCTTAATTTCCTTTTGAGGACCATACTCCGTGAAAGAAGCCCACTTGCCTCTGAGAAGGCAATCATGACAAGACTTTGGCTCAGTACAGACTGGTGCTTTGCACCGACCTGGGCCCAAATTAGGGTTCAGTAGAGTTGGGCGCGATGATAACACACAGGTGTCCGCGTGCCCAAATGATGCTTGCAGCTTCATGGTGTGCAAATGCCATTATGCTGTCCCTAAAAAAGATGCCACTTAGAGCATCTCATTTTTAGGGAGCGCGCTGGTGCCATGCTGTGCCATGCCCTTCCTTTTGCTCATCATCAGATGTACCAGATGATACCTCCATTATGTCAGGAGCGTGTCCTTTTTAGGAAGCGCATTGGTGCCATGCTGTGTGGGTGGCGTGGCACTGACGAGGGGCAAAAATGGGTGGCATGGAGCCGACCATCTGTATCCCTCCATAGTTTACAGATGATCCCTTCTCCTGATGCTCTTCAGCCATGCTCTTCCTTTTGCTCATCATCAGATGCACCAGATGGTGCCTTCATTATGTTAGGGCAGTGAATCCATGCTTTCTTTTATTTTCTTTTTTACAGCAGCTACTCTGAGTTTAAATTAAACATTTCAGAAGCATTACATAGAAACTGAGATCAGCAACTTGGAAATCTCCCAGAAAATGCCTTGTTAAATCTGTAAGGTGCTATAAGACCCAGTGTAGATTCCCCATCCTGAATCAATGGAGCCTGTGGCCACCTCTGACTCTCATTGCTAGGAGAGGGTCAAACCTGTTTTTTTTTTTTGGGGGGGGGGTTACTCCATCAGTATCTTTTTTCAATATTCTTTATTTTTTTAAACAAATAAATAACATTTTGAGCTGAGATGTCTTTAATCGGGGATGAAGTCTTCTGTAACCTTGAGAGTCCTTTTTTTTATGGTTCCCAAGCTCATAAGGATCAAACTCCACCCCAATGAAGGAAGGGCCATAACATCAGCTGGCATTACAGTTCCAGGCTTCCAAATGTAGTTATTTCTTTTCTCATTATTTAAAACTAACTAGGAAGATTACTTTTCGTACCTTTAAAAGAAAAGAAAACCCAGGAATCCTTTGAGATTTCATCCAGGACCTATCCACCTCCACGGATACCAAAATCCATGGATGCTTTCATTATATGCAAGGGCACAATAAAATTGTGTTCTTTCTATAAAACAGCAAAATCAAGGTTTGCTTTGGGGAGGAGGGAGAACATGAATATTACCAAGCCATGAATGGTTAATCTGTGAATATGGGAGGTAAACTGTACATCAGGATGCAAGAAACTTCTGACTGTGGTATACAATAATCCTAGTCATTACTGCATCCTGTATAATAAAGCAACTATAACACTAATAGTTACATCACAAAAGCCTGACACTGGCATGTTACATTACAACCACAATATAACTTTGTTATACCTTAGGGTTTTAGGGTTGTTGTTTTTTTGAGGGGGGGAGGGAGGAATGAAAATCAACACAGTGATTACTATCCTACATTGGAGTATAGTTCAGCCCATGCAGTTCCATTTCCTCTGCACTCCCCAGAAGTTGTAGACTTAGAAGGGGCTGTGGCTGTTGCTTACTGATGAAGAATGGAGAATAGTGATTCAGACCATGAAGTAGAAGCTGAACACAGCTGAGGGAGGAGGCAATGAAAGTGTGGACAGTGTGCACCCTTCTTTTTCTTGTCCTAGGAGCCCAGAACAACCAAATCTTCATAGTCTGAGTTACCTCCCTCTCCTTCCCCTCTTCACAGGTAACAAGCAGTAGCAGGACCCCCTGCCATGGTTTGGCAGGTACCAAGCAGAGTTATGGAGACAGAGTGAAAGGGTATGAGATTAGGTCCCAGTAATCTGACCAAAAATGGTCATGTGGGTGTAAGTTCAGCTAGACTTAGCTAGTGTCTCAACTTTTATTGTTAATGGCTCCAACAGATACATGGCATCATCTATGGCATACTTATTAAAACCTAAAGTACCAACACACCAGAGAGTCTTTACTTTGGCATGATGCCATACTCTTTCCTCAGTTGTCCTCAAAGGCCAATACAAGAAGATCTCCTTCTCAGGCAGGTTATGCCCCTTTGACTCTGGCCAAATAGAGACAACAGAGCATGTATTACTTGAGTGCTCATGCTACAGGGACATCCTCCTCTACCTTATTTCACCTTTATTGTGAAATTTATTTATCAAGGACACACTAGTCAATTTTACACTTCTTTGTCGCTTTCTGACACCAACCCTAATTTAACATATAATGTTGTCAGATTCTGTCAGCTGCGGTTAAGGTTTCAGTCATCATAGCTGACTGTATGGTCATGTGCCAGCCTCTCAATATAACTTATCTCACCGGTCCAGGCTATTTGAAATACAATGTTCTCTCTTACAAATTTGCCTGTGCTTTGAGATCTGCTAGGGAAGTCATTCAATACATCTCACCACTCTCACAGGTACATCTGGTGGGAACATAGGAAAGGGCCTTCTTGGTGACTGCTCCCAGGCTCTGGAACTCCCTTCCCAGAGAAATTGGACTGACACTTTCCTACCTTCTTTCCATAGACAGGTAAAGACATTTTTGTTTTGGCAGGTCTTTGAGGACTGACGATACAAGGTCCATCTATCCTAAACATTGGGTTTTTTTTTCTATTTGTTATCGCTGTTGTTTTTCAAAAATGTTTTATGTTTTTAACTAGTTTTAATTTTCTGCTATTTTAATCAGTTGTTAACTTTTGTATTTTGTGAATTGTTATGCTATTTTTTTAAAAAAATATTGTAAGCTACCTTGAAACCTGAACTGGGAGAAAAGTGTGAGAGGAGGAGAAGGAAAAGGAGGAGGAGGCGTGGAACAACAACAACAACATTCATGGTATCCTGATAACCCGATCTTCTCAAAGTAGACATAATGGAGGTATATGGGAAAGCAGGACCATTCACCCACTGACAAAATGCATTGATATCTCAGGTACCTTCTTGAAGTAGGGTAGCAAATAAAATAAAATAAAACAAATTATTGGGCATATCTATGGAGATTAGCACATTGGCTTTTATTCCCACGCTAGACATGAGATGTAAATGCACAAGGATGGATTCTATCACATAGCCCCGGGCAGTATTCATCTTGTACTCTACCCGGGCTTCTCCTGAACCTTTTAAAGAACAAGAAAATAGCATTCTTTAAAAGGTCTGGGAGAAGCCGAGTTGGATACAGAATGAGTACTCACATCTGAAAGCAACTCTAGTGAGTGATATGACAAAAATTGGATTGCCATATTTTCAGCCTCCTGCCACTTTTGTTTTCATGACACACACTTTCTCTTTCTCACTTTCTCCTTCCACTCCTGCAGTGCATAAATTACACTGCTGTCTCTCTACTCCCATTGAATTCTAAGTCCCTCTTCCCTGTCATGTTTATGAATATCAGGTGTTTGGAAACTATAATAGCAGCTTTCATAGACTAAAATGGCAACATTTAGAGGTCTTTGTCTCTTCACAGATTTCTGACAGATCCATTACTAGTTCATTAGCCTTCAGTGGCAAGAGATGTTCAGTAAACAAATGGAAATAACTCTGTTTTAAAAGCTATTCAGGTAAATACAGTTCTTCCTTGGCTCCGCTTGCTAATTACCTGGGGTGCCATACATGCTTACACACTGAAACTGGTGCCAACTCTCAAGAAAAGGTTCATCTAAAAACTAAAAGTGCTTTAGGCTACTTCCCTCGTTACAATTTTGAAGACAGTCCTGTGCCTCAAATCCTAAAAAGGCCACAACCTGCTAGACAATTATTTTTCTTTTTTTAAAAGTACATCCCATGTTTAATGAATTCCCAGCAAGACTTTTGGTTCCCCCCACTCTGAACAGCAATACCTCCATGCTGTATAATAAAAAGTGTTTCAATTTCTCTGAAGTTTTCAAACCAGTTTGGCATGCTGTGCAAAGCAGCTGCTGATAAAATAGATGTTGCCAAGGCCTCCCCAGGGGTTAGTCATAAGATTTGCTGGATTACAGCCCAGGGATAAATCTATATGTCTGAAGTATTTTTGTGAGCTGAGGCCACTTCACACATTACATTTTTTTTCCTGGCAATGATGTTAAATTTGTAAGTGTTTTGGGATATATATATATATATATATATATAT
Source organism: Sceloporus undulatus (assembly GCF_019175285.1). Classification (NCBI taxonomy): domain Eukaryota; kingdom Metazoa; phylum Chordata; class Lepidosauria; order Squamata; family Phrynosomatidae; genus Sceloporus; species Sceloporus undulatus. Next base: position 194,489,937 of record NC_056522.1, on the reverse strand, counting down.
ATATATATATATATTCATATTTTCCACATGATATTGCAGCTCCACATAATTTAGAATCAGGCTTTCTTCACCTCACCAAAACCAGTAAACCCATTTGCTCTCTGAAAAGAGGAAAAAGCAGCCTGTGAAAAGGATGTGCCATGATTAATTTCTGTACCTGTGACTACTGCTTTGCTAAGTTACTCCTCGCCCCTCCATGTCTCACAGAAACCATCAGAACCATGATACACAGGAAAAATATTTAAATATTTGACTATTTTAATGATATATTGTTGTTTATATTGGTGATTGCAGTCAAGAAATTAGAAGACTATGATTGGGAAGGGCAGCTTTGAAACAACTGGACAAGATCTTAAAGTGCAAAGATATAATTTTGAACAACAAAGTGAGGATCTTCCAAGCCATCATATTCGCCATCACTATATACAGTGAGAGCGGGATAGTGAAAAAAGGGGATAGGGAGAAAATCAACTCATTAGAGATGTGGTGCTGGAAAAGAATGCTGAGAATACCAAGGACAGCCAAAAAGACAAACAAATGAGTCTTTGAACAGATCAAGCCTGAAATACCCCTAGAATCCAAGATGATGAAATTGAGGCTGTCGTACTTTGGCCACATCATGAGAAAGCATGAATCATTAAAAAAGACAATGCTAGCAAAAATATATGGAAGTAGAAATAGGGGGAGATTACATACCAGATTAGACTCAAAGAGGCCACAGATCTGAGCCTGCAGGACCTAACCAGAGCAGTGGAGGACAGGGGGTCTTGGAGATGTCTCATGCACAGCATCACCATGAGTCAAGGTTAATTCAAGGGCAGTTAAGAACAACAAAAGCACTGTGGACAACAAAAGCCCCAGCATCCTCTATACTTTCATCTTGTCACCCTCCTCCTTTATTTAGCTGATAAGTTTCCATATAGATTCTAGAAAAATAGTTTCACATTTAAGGGTTTCAAGAGACAAGCCAGGAGCCTATATGGAGCACAGGTGGATGACCTGGATGGAGGGGGACTTAAATATGTGAGAAATAGTTGTGCAAAAAACTAAACCAAACAAAAAATTGACAAGAACTAGGTTTTTGGATAAAGACCCAATTGGGTAATTTAAAGTTTGCTGGTTACCTAGCATTGTGTTTCAATTTATTAATTAACTTAATAATTTCTGGAAAAAGATAAAGCTGAAATTTTGGCCAAACTCAGTCTGTTTTTTTTAAAAAAAAATTATTATTAAGTTGTCCCTTTTCATTGACAAATGTGCACCTGAATTCACAACCGAGTTGGTGAAATGTGTGAATTCCTATCATGGGAGAGAGAGGGGCAAAAGAAATAACTAATAGCCTTAGTTTCTGTCCTAAAGTGTTAACTGTTGCTTCGAGTTCAAGAATAATGTCCTTGAAGCCTATCTTTCTCAAGCTTTATCCTTTTCTTTCTAAAATTAAGAGAGATAGGTTGAAGATGTTTTAAAGCAGATGTAGGGCCCTAATTTAAAAGGAAGTTTGCTATTATATAACAAATTTAAGCATAGACTTGATGATTTTTAAAACCCACTGTAAATAAATGGAGAAACCAAGGGTCTTTAAAATCCATATCATTTCAGTCCTAGTTTTAAGTCCCTCAAGACTTGGTTGTTGTTATTGCATTTTGATCAGCAATACCTCTGCATGCATATGATTGTTTCTACTGTACTTTCTGTTTGTACTTTTTCAGGACGCTAGGATTAATCTACTGTGACTATAATTGTCTGCTATATAAACATATACAAATACCATTTTAAAATTTTATGCTAGTGGAAGGCCTTTCAGAAAATATTGTATTTAATCAACACTCAGTAATGGGTTCATACATACATGACTTCTCATACACAAAAAGTGAAATAAAATTGCTTTTCATATAAAGATGCTGGGTCAGGACAAGATGCAGCCTGTAGCTGCCATTTCACCCCCTTGGCTTTTAACTGATACACTGCTTTCCATGCTGAGTTGTTCTTTTTACATATATTTGTCTATAAAGTTGAATCTTTGAATGGGATTTTATTTCCAGGACCTCCCAGCTCCCCTCAGCTAATGAATGGAAGTTCTATGGAGCTTTTTAGTGCATTGTAAAACTCTGCCTCCATACTGATATGTATCTGTCTGAAGTCATTTCCACATTTTATTGGTGACATCTTTCTCCAAGAGAAGTTAAAAGTAGCACTACATTGCGGCATTCATTTTGCAAAGGCCACGTCTAAACAAAGAGATTTAGATAATGCTCATAAAGTAAGGCAAAGATTTTATTTTAAAAACACACTTCCATAAAATGAATTTTTTTTAAAAAGAGCAGCTTCTTTTTTTCAGCACTGCAAATGGGAAAGGGCACTGCCATGATGCCATTTCCTGTCAGCGACATCCGGACGTTGCATGTCGCTTGTATCATCATGGTGGCTCTGTGTGAACAGGAGGCCACCATGATGGCACTGCCGTTAAATGATAGGGTTCAGAAGCATGCGGACGTTGTGCACTCTTGAACCCTAGTTTTGGCCCGCAGGTCTGTACTGGGCCATTATGAGTTAAAACACAATAGCTAAAAATATATAGAGTATAAATATTCATTTAAAAATAATAAACAGCCAAAATATTAATTGAAAACAATGCAGTTACGCACAGTTAGCACATGGTAAAAGATACAGCACATCAATTGAATATTCTTCTGTCCCAACTATTTCAAATCCGAATGCCCGTTCAAACAACAACAACTTCTTTGTCTGTCTTTGTCTTTGTCTGCCCCTTCTTCTCTTTTGTGAGGGTCACACTCTCTCAGCCTCAGTGCATGGCCAACTCTCTCTCTGCACCTCTCCCATGGCGATGGTAAGGCGCAAACCTATCATGTAATGATAACAATAATGGTAATAATAGGTAAGGAGAGTGTAGAACATCCATGAGTGAGAGAGTGTGACTTCCCCAATGTCACTCTGTGGATTTACATGGCTGAGCTGGGATTAGAACTCTAGCCTCCCAGTTCACCATAGAAATTCACTGGCTGACCTTGGGCAAGTCACTTGCTCTCAGCTTCAACTCCAACTCCTAGGTATTCCTTCATGGTAGGCTTTATCCATGGCAGAATTCCTGCCATCGCACCCCACTCTGCTCCTTCTTGAGGATTCCTCCTTGGCAGAAGGGCATTGCCACTTGGCACCCCACCCCTCCCCTTCTAATCTGTGAGGGTCACACTGTCTCAGCTTCAGGGGCATCCCATGGCAAAACTCTTCTTTATGCCAAGAAAACCCTCCGTTTGTCCCATCTTCCAGTGCCATCCTGATGTTGAACAGGGGTCAGACTACATGTCCTCTAGTATCCCATGTATTCCTATATATTACTTCATAGCAGAAGGGGGTTGGACTGGATGGTCCTTGAGGGTCCCCTCAACTCTACCATTTCTTGTTGGGGCTTCAATCACAGTTTATTTGTTGAGACTGGGCTTCCCCCCCCCCCTTCTGTGTGTGTGCCTTCAGGTTTTTTTCAGCATAGGAATGTTCTTTAAACATCTGCCAAACTTCCTTTTGACATGGTAATTGAGTTTGAAATGCAAAGTAATTAGCGTAATTATTTGACTTGTCTTTTAGTGTCATTCGAGAAATCTGTGAAAAATATTTTGCTAGCTGCTGAAAGGGAGAGAAGAAATCACCTTTTGAAAGGGGGATTTGTGGAACGAATATTTTTTAAAGAAATTCTCATCAAGTTCTCAATGAACGAGAAGAAAAACATGGGTTTCTCAAATCACTAGTTGCCACTGAAATCCTCTGAGGTTGAGAGAGTATAACTTACCCAAGTGGGTTTATATGGCTGAGCCAGGATTCGAATTCTGGTCTCCAGAGTCATATTCCAACACTCAAATCAATATGCCACAATGGTGTGCAAGAAACAATTAATTACAACAACAGCAACAACAACAACAAAAACCCTCTTGATTTATAACTAGCAAGCCAGTAGGCTGTTAGCTGAGCTATTCATTTATTGAAAGGAAACAGCTTGCAAAAAAAAAATGTTGGAAAGGAGAAGAAAGACTCAAGGGAGAGAAAGAATTGGAGGGGCAACATGTGATAAGGAGGTATGAGCCAACTGAAAGAAGGGAAGAGGAAGATACCAGAAGAAGGAGTGGGAGAGAACAAGACATATTTTAGAAAGATGCCTTGGCTGTAGATTTCAGAAGCAAGGCAATGGCCAATGTTTGGCTGTGGGTGTGGGGATATCATCACTTGAAAAGTAATACATCTCAGTAAATGATTATCTAATCCAACTTTCACCCCCAAATTTTGTTGAGTTGTAGTCAACAGGCCTCTAGTTCAGTGCTTCTCAGGATACTTGATATGGCGAACCAGCAATTTCTTTCTCTAATGTTTCAGAGACTTGTACCATATTTCTTTCCATTGGCTACAATTCTCTGTGGATCAGCAGGAACTACCTCATGGATTGCCACTGGTCCAGGGCCACCATTGTGAGTAGCACTGATCTAGTTAAATAAGAAAGAAAATGGAGGAATAGTATTACTAGTCATATTGGGGCAAAACAGATGGGTGGGAAAAAGTGGCTTGAAGCTGCCTTTTCTGAAACCACATTGAAACCCTACCAACCGCACCGCCGGCTCCCAAGGCAGCTAGAGTGCTCATGTCATGACCACAAGATATGGCTTCAAGCCAAGAAGAAGCGGAAAAAGCTGCTTCTTTTTGAAATGGCTTTTCTCTGCATAAGGCGCATAGAGGGCACTTTTCTGCTGGCTTCAAGGCATGTGCCATCTAAACGCCACACCTTCAAGTCAGCCTGAAAGCATCTCTTTTTGCTTTGTCTGGCCGGTTACAAACCGGCATTTGGGACGTCCGGAGGACGTCCCATTTTAAAAAAGGGGTGTCTCTTCTAGACGCCCCTGGGCCTAATACGGACTCCGTCTGTACAAGATGGCGCCAGGCGCCGGCCCTTCTACATGGCCGGCGCCATCTTTGCGTATCGGACGCTGAGCGTCCGTACGCATCGCGTCCTTCGTGACGTAGCGAGTGCGCCCCTGGCGCCTCGCTATGTCGCAAACGCGACTCTAAAAGAAGCTCCATTTTGGAGCTTCTTTTTTCGGTCTGCACGGGAGCCGCGCCGTGTGGAGGCTCCGGCTCCCCCGTGAACTAACTGGCGGCGGCGGCAGACCGCCGCAAAGCAGCGGTTTGTATCCCGCCTCTGTTTAGCCCCATTGACAGAGTGGTTGAGACTCAAATTGTAGACTTCCTCTACTTAGAAAGCAACACCCTATCTTGAAAAGAACTTGAAAAGTTACTTTTAAGTTTCATGAATATTGTGACATGCTGAAAACATCCATAACTGAAGTGTGGCTGGATGATGCCACTAACATGCACTGGCTATAATAACAGCCATATACGAGGATCATATTGAATAATCTGCCTCTTCAGCATAGCAGAACATTATCCTCTTTCTCTCAAAATATTGTGATTTCAATCTGTTCCTGTCACAATAGGCAAATATGGAGTCATTTTGATCAAACTGCTTTTACACGAGGAATCTGCTCATACACAACCTAAATCTGTTAATGGCACAACATTAGTTAATAATGAAAACATGTCACCAGCTTGTCTTAGTCAACTGCTAATTTGTTTTTGGGAGGAAAGGCATGCCAGGGAGGGGCGGGGGGATGCCAGTCTCTCAGAAATAACAGTGATCTTTATGCATTCCTAATATCATGGCTGCCATATTTTGTAATTCTATTACCACACGTTGTAACAATTACCAGCAATGACTTTGCCTTTTAGAGAGCCCAACGGCTTGAAAATAGCTTTCTGCCAGCGAGGTGCTTTGAATACTATACTTTTTGCAAGATCGTTCTGAGATGAGTCTTTAATTTTCCCTCCTAAATATTTTAATTGAAGTCCTGAGGGAGAAAAAAAAAGTCATCCCCCACATTAAACATGAATCCCATTATGTTAAAATGTTCCTCAAAGCCTGTTGATAGATATTTCAGTTTGAGCTGTGGAAACGTAAAATACCACTAATGAGTAAGCATCCCTGGGCTCTGTTTAACATGATTATGCCCTTGATGTGTGTGTGTTATTGCTGTTTTTTAAAAATAATTATCAGGTTAAGAGGTATTTCTGTTGTCTGCATGTTCATGGTAGATGATGACAGTCTACCAGTTAATACCTAATCATTATGCCCTTAAAATATTATATATTCTAGGCCAGTGTTTTTAAATCTGTGGTCTGTGAACCCCCAGATGGCCATAATGTCCTCATAAGGGGGGATCTACAAAAACATGAAGGCTGCTCAGCGCAACTCATTCCCTTAGCAGAATGGCCATGCAACAGGACCCAAACTTGTGGAAAGAATCGGAAGAAAAGTCTTCACTCTCTCTCTGGCACCTCTTAGGAAAGATTTAATGGTTGTGCAATTGTTCAGTGTTTAGGTATTATTATTATTATTATTATTATTATTATTAGGAACCATTGTTTAGTTTTCCGTGGCACTATGGAGAGAGAATCTTGGATTTCCTGCCTATCTCTACCACTGACCTAAAAAAATCTTTTCTTTTGGTAAAGTTCTGTTATGATGTGAATTCAAAGACTTTCATGGTTTTTTGTAGGTTTTTCGTACTATGTGGTCATGTTCTATGTGGTCATGTTTTACATGACCACATGTATCCAATATGGTACTCAATACCTAAAATTTGCACATGAACATTGGCACCAGGAGTGCACTGCGCTGTGGATTGCATTTTGTTTTTTGAAGGCCAACCTTTTGAATGCATGCAGCAAACACACAATTTGTACAGTGGTGTGATGTTTCTGCAAATTGGCTCTTTTGGTTAGTCTATAGAGAGATAACAAGACAATGAATGCAAAAATTCAGCATCATTTTTAATTACATTGTAGTGGCTTTGTGCTGAGTCAGATCACTGATCCATCTAGCTCAGCAGTCTGTACCTTTCCTAGCTTTGGCCGCTTAGGATTTTAGATAGGAAGCCTTCCTTGCCCTACCTGGCCATGTCAGTGATTGAACTGGAGACCTTCTGAATGTGAACGATGTGCCCTGCTAATGAGCTGAAGACCTCTACTAAATCTTATGCTTCCTTTTCTGGATATTTTCCCTTAGCACACAGACAATTTCTTGTCCTTGCAGCAGAATTTTTACTTTTATTTATGGCTGATCCAAGTCCAATAACAGGACAACATCTTCTCTGCTCCCAGACTAGTCGTATATTTAGTGCATGTAGTGTGGGAAATGCTCCCTGGGCTCCAGGCATTAGTGCTGAGCTGAAGTTGCTGGAGGAAGAAGCTGTTTTGTAATCACTCCTCTGCAAGCTTTGATGCACCTGACTTTAAACTACAGGTGCAGATCAGCTTACTCTGTGAAGAGAAATGCCAGCCATGCAAAGCAGCCAGCACAGCCCTCTACAAAGCTGTCTGGAAGTCAAATGCCTATCTCTGAAAGGTCCTTCCTTGCAGTCAAGCATTGTGCATGGAAATCACCTGTGCTAGCATCACAGGCTGAAGGTAAAGTGAAAATTATGGAAATTCTAGTGGAACTCTTTGAGTGATTCCTTTCCATGAATCTTGATGTTAAAAATATAATCAGGTTTGGGGTGAATGACATGAGCTTTTCTATGTGAGCAACAAGTATGTTTACATACTGTTGTCACATAAGTGCTCATAGCAGTGCCATTTAATTTGAACATGTAATTTCCAAAGGTTTTGTACTTATGGCATACTAGAGTTTTGTAATAAGGTATGCAGAAGCCCCACGCAGAATAGTATTATTTATGACTCACAGGCCATCCTTGTGTGGGAATGTCCCTGTGAAATTATTCTCAATCCACAGTAGCTAGGATGGTATTTTCTGCAAAGTGCTGGATATATTGTGTTTTCATCAGGAAGGCTGCATCTGCAATGCAGAAATAATACGTTTTGACACAACTTTGTCATGGCACGCTGCTTTGAAATTCTGGGAACTGTAGTTTTGTGAGACATTTAGCTTTCTCTGTCAGAAAGCTTTGGTGCCACAACAAGCTACAAATCCCTGATCCATGACAGTTAAAGTGCTGTTAAACTGGATTATTTTTGCAGTGTGGACACAGCCAAAGTCACTCTTGCTCTTCATATAGCTTGAAGTGTTAGTGGCATATAGTCTGAGAATTTAGGGGCTGTACAGACTGCCCCTAAAGGGTGGCATGCAGCCGCTTCTACCTGTACTGAATTGGGGTCTCTGCAAATGCACGCCATGGCCCTAATCTCTCCTTTCTGTAGTGCAAAAGGGAGCTTCAAAGAGCAGGTCTTTTTTGCATCCCAAAAAGGGTGCCATAGCCACTGGCACATGGTTTTTCTGCACTCCTTTGGCACTACATCATGTAGAAGCAGTGCCAGAGGAGTGCTGTGACACCGTGCACCATATGGAGCAGCGCGTGGTGTCACACCAGCTTGAGGGCAGAGTTGGGGCATATGTCATGTGGACACCATGCCCCGACTCTACCCCCAGGCCGGCCTTAATGGCTGGTCTGTTGAGCTCATGAATCACTGACAGAAATAATTCCAATGCATGAGATAATGGATCAAGCAGTTTATGTATTTTGGGCAGTAGGCAGAAAGTTGGTGTTTGTTTCATTTTTAAATTTAGTATTTTTGTAACTGTACAAAAAAGGCTTTACATCAAGACTTATACAGGTAAGATCAATACAAAGAGCTATAAACAGTATTGATCTTTAGTATATTTTGTTGCCCGCTCTTCTTGTCTTTTTTCTTTCCTTTCCTTATGTCTTTAACATTTTATATATCTTGACATTTTTTATATCTTGTTTTGCTCCAGAGTCAGTTTTATTTACAATTGCATATTCATTAAAATAAGTTTTTCCAAACTGTCAGCTCATATTTCTGTGGACACCAAGATGATGATTCTTCATAGACAAACACAATCAATTTATACCATACTTTTCATTATGCAAAAACCTTAATTTAAATATAAACTTTTCAAGTAGACCAAGACACCACAACCTGATTAGGATAGGTTCTTAAGAACAGATTGTCTAAAGATCCCCATGTCTTGGCAACCTTCATTACACCAGCCACCAGCAACACTGGGATCAACTTTTCAGGATTCATAGAACTATTTTATACTAGCATAGTGCTCCAAGGATTTGTTTGTAAGCCTGGGGGCTGGACTTTCTTGCCTTTTATTCTATAGTGTCTATTGTAGGGCATCTCATTTCTTTGTTCAATGTTTAAAAAGAATAAATGATGACACTGTGGTAAAGAGATGGGAGTTTTATATTTTGTAATTTAAGATGCTACTGAAGGAGTATACACAAATTCCAAAGGGAATTCCCCCCAGAGGTATAGAAGCAAATCCACATGGTGGAGACTTCTGGAATGTCTCCATGTGGGTTTGCTTCCGTACCTCTGGGGAGAATTCTCTTTGAAATTTGTGCATTCTTCTTCAGTAGCACCTGAAATTATAAGATATAAAACTCCCATCTCTTTACCACAGTATCATCGTATTTATTCTTTTGTAGACATTGAACAAAGGAATGAGATGCTCTACAATAGAGACCATACAACAAAAGACAAGAAAGTCCAGCCCCCAGGCTTACAAACAAAAGCTGCTATCCTTGGAGCACTATGCTTGTATAAAATAGTTCTATGAACAAATGTAATTTCTTTGAGGTTGTGTACATGTGGTCCCAAGTGATTTGCCACCTGGTTTTCACGTACAAGTATTTCACTATATTTTGCTTTTGACTTTTGAGGGGCAGGGTTCTATTCTGCTGTCAAGGACCTCAGAAGAGGACTCAACACTGCGAGAATGTTTCCTACAAAACAATAACAGCACAGAATGCATTACATTAAAGCAGCAGCAACAACAACGTGAAGCAGGTAGCAGTCTGATCACCATGAAAGCAATGGTGAAATGATAAATAAAATATTATACCACTGAATAAATAAAAATAGATAAATAGAAGCGATAAATTAAGTGCAGGCAAAACAACACCCTACTAAGTGAACACATAGGTGCTTATAAGATCTCCTATTATGCTTACTCTTCCAGTACTCCAAAAGCAAAAAGTTGTGTGGGGATATGTTAGAAGATGCAGGACCAAAGGAAAAATGTTCTCAAAGGAAAATGTGATACATGTATATTTGTTTGTGTGTGTGCCTTCAAATTGCCTGTCAACTCAGTGTGACCCCATGAATTTCATAGGGTTTTCTTAGGCAAGGAATACTCAGAGATTTTTTTGCAAATTTCTTTCTCTGAAATATAGCCTACAGTACTTGGTTGTATTGGTAGTCTCTCATTCAAGTACTGAACAGGGCTGGTCCTGCTTAACTTCCAAGATCATATGGGATCTGATGCCTTTAGGGTTTTTAGGCTACATGTATATCTATTGACTTTGGTGTGGAATCTGCTGATGAAAAATATGAAGTTAGAGGTATTTAGTGTGGTGGTCCCATTTGACACTAAATTATTTAAGGAGGTGAGAATAAAAAACAGAGAGTTTTCAAAGGAGCAAATGAAAATTAAATGAAAACAGGTGCAATTCACACCAGGATGAAAAGCACAGCCTTGAAGGGAGGATGTGGCTTTGATACCCTCCATAATATGAGACCAGATCATTTAAAACTAAGCAAGGCCCAACGGGCTGAACTTGGGCATGTGATAGGGGTGGAATCAGTATTTAAAGACAAACTGACCCCCATTGGGACCCTTTTCTCCAAAGCAGCCCACCCTCCTGCCCTAAATGCAGTATGAACTTGGTTGGTTGCTTTGAGGCCAGGTAGGAATTTTCTCCCCCTTTCCTGTTTTTTTTTTATGGCCTACCCCATACTGAGTGCCTTATGTTTATCTTCCTAGGACTGGCTGAGGATGGAATTTGAATCATCAGATTCACCTTAGGGTCCAGTGTTTGTGCCCAAAGGGAAGGCTGAAGAGGCGGTCTAGAATTGACACCTGGCTTCGGCAAGACCTGCACCTGGTTTTTCACTTTAATCAATTTTCTCAAGAGTTTTGAAGTTTAAGGTTGAAGTTCAAGAACTTAGCATTAAGTAGGTCAAATAAATGGCCCTTTATTCATCCAATTTTCGTGTCTGGTCTCTTTATTTCATCGCTGGGTATCAAAGTGATACTGGTCACTGGTAAAACCAGGAGTGACCATGTAACATCTATTCTGAAATCACTTCACTGGCTGCCTATTGGTTTTCTGGCACAGTACAAGGTGTTGGTTATTACCCTTAAAGCCCTACATGGCCTGGGTCCAAACTATCTATGGGATCACTAATTCAGTATAATCCACCCCGTGGCACTTAGATCCTCGGGAGGAATCTATTGCCACTATTAAATTTAGATTGACCACAACCACCAAAGAGGCCCTTTTCTGTAACCGCTCCCAGACTGTTGAACACCTGCCGGGAGGAGATCAGTCAAATGACTAGCTGTGGCTTCCGCACCCCCTAACCTAGTATGGGACTGAGTCCGTACAAAATGACGGCTCCCCTTCCACAAGGGGGCCGCCATGACGAGTCACGACCGCGCCGCCTCTACATGGGGGGCGGCGGACGTGACATCGTCATGTCCGAGCAGGACGCCTAGGGCTCTCTTTCGCAGACAGGAAGGAGCTCCGTTTGCGGAGCTCCTTCCTGGTTTGTTCGGCGGCGCTTTGTTCGCTGGGCGCAGCCTTCAGAAGCGGCTGCACCCAGTGAAGCAATGGAGAAAGGGGATAAAGCAATTTTGTGGTGCGGAGCCTTTCTTGAATTCATCTCCAGCGCTTGAACTGCGAGCTGCTCGGAACCGTTGGCTGGCTTGAAACCCCAGGGACACCCTTTTCAGGCTGCGGGGAAGGGGCGTTTTGCTGACATGTCCCCGCAACAGCGGAAAGATCGGCGGTAATCAGGGGCTCAGCGGCTTGTTCTTTGCAACTGAGGCCCCGATAATCGGAGGGAAAAGGGGGGGTGCATCCCGCCCTTAGACAGCTTTAAAAAGCTGTCAAGATGGATCTCTTCTGGCAGGCCTTTCCGGAATAGAACCACTCAGCCAAAAGCAAAATCCCCTCTCATTGTGTATCATGTACTACTCAGCCCACTTGATTTTTTATTATTAACAATTTATTTAATTGATAAATTTTAATTGTAATGTGTTTAATTCTTTTTTTTAGGGGGGATGGGATATTTTATGTACAACGTTTGTATATTGGACTGATTTTTAGATTATAAGCCGCTTTTATGTTTGGCAACAGAAAAGTGGGGTTAAATATATATGGGTATAATATTATTATTATATTATTATTTATTATTATTATTATTATTATTGGCAAATAAATAAAAACTTTTATAGGATCAGAACTGACAGCAACTGACCAAGGGATATGAGGAGTCATGTTTGATACCTCAATGTAAATATCTACCTGTGAGCAGTTTACATTTTAAAGAAAGAAAAGAAAGAAACGTCTTGGCTGAACATAATTAGGAAGGATCCAGGAATAAAACTATGACAATATCATCCATATACATTGTTCTGGTCACTGACATAATAAATTTCAGTTCATTCATCCATATCATCTGTTGTAAAGTCATATGTGGAATAGCTTGTGTAGTTCTGGCCACCACTCTTATGAAGCATATTATGGAGATGTAAAAGGTGTAGAATAGACACCAAAATGACCAAGGGACTGAAGAAATTTACCCAGGAGGAAGTAAAAAACAACTGGTTTCTATTTAAGCATGGGCTTTGTGGTATCAACTGGACTGATATCCATTAAAACTCAAAATTCTATAATATAAATCACTTAGGGGTTGTGCTACTGACTTGAAGCACTGGCGTGGGGGCATGGTGTTTGGTTGACGCATGCCCCATGCTGCACCCACACCAGCTACATGCCAACATCTGCCATCCCCACACATCTGCCATCTAAATTGGTCTTATCATTCTGCCATACCAGGCTATTTGCTGGATTTGCTATAGCTCAGATCTGTATGTCAATCAAATATCATTCAAAACTAAGGTCAGTTTATTATATTATGCCATGTGAGATCATTCTAGGATGCGATTATTCTCAGATTACTTCAAGACTTGTTCTTCTATGCATTGATTAAAAGGTTTGCATGGTTAAACACAGAGATGAAATGGAGTGGAGAGAGAAAGAAAGAGACCCAGGCTTTCCGATCAATATTTGCTAAGGCAGCACCGGTCATGTTCCTTGGTTATTTTTCATTTTTTTATTACAACCAATAACTAAGATTGTATGATTTCCTACATTGTAAAAGAGTTCCCACCAAAAGTTTAGAGCCTAATGATTCTGTAATTCAATACTATCTGTACTGAATTGACCTTTTATTATTTTTTCCCCACACTTAGGCTTGGTTAGTACTTTCTTCCTTATCCAATTAGCCAGCTACAGAAAAGGTGAACATGAGTGCTGCAGACATTACAATTCACTAGTTACAAAGAAGAAAATTTAAATGCTCTGAATAATGCTTGCTTTGCTTTGTATGACTTAGGTTGGCCCACAGACACTGCTCTTAATCTGAGTAACATATTTGAGGGTGTAGCAGAAGTCAGCTTATGAATTTCATCAGTGTGCATCTGACACTATGTTAAGTACAATGAGAGGGATGTGGAATATCTGTCCATCTCTGTCAAGAAATCCAGTTAGCGATTTTGATAAAGAACAAATTCCCTTTTAAAAAAATATTTAAAAATACAATTTTTTTTAGTTTTTGTAACTTTTTTAAAGAAAAAATGCAATTAGGCATTTTGTGGTCATCATTGCTTTAAAAGTAATTTCTCTTTGACAAGAAGAAAGTGATGTCCCCACTGAAGACACCCTATCAAAAATTGTCTTTCATTTGTGAAATTCTGTATTGCTTTTGCAAGAATCAAAAGTGGTTTTCCCCCTCATTTTACATTATTTTGATGGTTTGGGGCATAAATATCGTATTATTCACAAAATTACAATTTTGTAATTACAGGTTTTTCTTGTGCATAATTGTTGATTTTGCCACAATGATTTTGCTCTGCTCAAAACAGATTTTCTTTAAAAAAAACTTGAAAAATGGGGTGCAGGACTACTTATAATCTCATCCATTAGGGTATAAACTGAATATTTTTCATCCTCACATGTAAGAATGAAATAAGTGAAGATTTATATCTGTACAACAGCATTCCTTCCTTATATGCTTTCTGGCTTCCTTGTACAATCAACATCACCATGCGCCATTTACATCCACCATTGACAATACAACGGACACCTCAAAGTCAAGGTCAATATGGAAGGCTTGACTTTGCCAAACAGTGTATCTCTCTCCTTTCCCGGGATCATTTCAACCCTCTAATTCACCTCCTAGACCTGTAAACCATTTGGGTTCATGGGCATTTAGGAGTTATTTTGTTCAAGTGATTGATATCCATATAATTAATGCGACTGGTGTTCACTCTTTCTAGGGCACAATCTCTTGAACCAATACCATAAAACCACAAGCCAAGGTTAATCAGAGGACTTAACCATTTCCAAATGGTTTATTCTCTCAACTTACTCCCAATTTCAGCATTAAACATTTTAACCATAGTCACTTTCAGTAAGCAATTGACCAAGGAATGTTGGCCTTAGAATAGCATCTTTTTTACCCTAAACCTTTCAAATTTAAAGTATATCTTACTGCCCACGCCTGATTTATTATGTGGGAGGTGAAATATGTTAAGTATACTTTTCTGAACCATCCCCACACTCATCCACTTTTTAACTGCCTGCCTGATTCTCCCATTTAAAGAGTTTTCTTGAGCTGATACATTGCAAATCCATCAAAGTTTCAGCACAGATTGCTCCACAGCCACACCTTCGCTTCTTCAGCAAAGGTTTGGGTGTTTTTTTTGAACTGGAAATATGGAAAGCCTGAGCAATTGTCTAGGGAAACAGGCCGCTGGGATTAAACCTATCATCACTGGAGTGTGAAGTTCTAATTGTATTGCTTCTCATCATGTAATGCTAGCATAAATATTATTCAATACCTGCACATTCACACTGGTGGGAATGGGAGAGGTTAAATGCAGGGAAGATTTATGCCCACTAGATGCTGGGCTGTCATGATTAAAAAATTTCCACCCATTATGCGAATCCTATTGATCATCGCAGGAAGCAGAATGGTGCTGTTCATTGATGTTTGCGTGGCTAACCGAATGCATTAGGCCTGATGCGTTTGATGGGTAGGCCAAGTTTTTCAAGAGAGAGCTCAGTTAAGCTATTTTAGTTCAGAGGAATGTGCACATGGAATAAGAAACCTTGTATTGCAAGGAGCAAATATAATGTAGTCCTCTGACTCTTCTAAGCCACATCGCATAAGAATGAGACATGAGCCTTCCCAGGAGACAACAGTGAAACGTATCAAGGCTCTTGATGCTGGTTTTCGTGAACGTTGCAATTACTGGATAAATTGGGTTTTTAGCTTCCCCACCATCATCCAAGACAGTAACTGAAAGCAATTAGTCTGTTGGACTTCTTTAGCTGCAGCGGACTGTGGAGATGTCATCAACTCATAAGGTGAAAGTTAAGAACAAAATTTTGAAAAATAAAATAAAATGAGGTGACTGAATTATAGAAGAAAATATAGTTAGGAATGGCATGGAATATTGAAACTGGTTTACGATGAAATTATGGGTGTGTAAAGCTTTCCTTTGTATTAGCACAGATATCTTCATCATCCTACATGCCTGCATCATAAACTTAGAACCAATGTAGTTAGCATTTGATACTATTGGGTTTTTTTATGTGCAAACATGTATAAGTTTAATCTGTTGCTTAATGATGATGTGTATGTTTTCTGGATCAATTAAAATGTGTCAAGGCCAACATAACTGTGTTTCAGACTTCTTTTCTATCCACTCTCTTCTCGGCTTTTCCCATACTTCTTCTTCATTGGACTTCCTAGCCCCACATTCACTGTTGTTTCACTTTTCTCACAGTTTCCTATTCACATGTCCATAGCGCAGCAAGGCCTTGATTTACTATAGAAATCTTGTCCCTGGGTAGACATGAACTTGAGTGAAGATTAGTGGACTGCTGAAACAGAACCAAAATGTCATGCTCTGTTGTATATTATTAATCTGCCGTTTCATTAGTGCACCAGAGTACAGAATACATTGGAATCCAGTGACAGCTTTATTTAAGAGTTGCATTTTCTACACAAGATGTGGTGAGGGAAGGTAAGCCATGGGTGAAATCCTGCATGGTTCAACACAGATAAGGATCAGCAGGGGGGTAGATCTGCTATAAACTCTCCACCCACCACTCCCAGGAATCATGGTTTTGCTGCCCGCCAGCCACATGGACATCCATGCTTGGTATAGAGAGCACTGGCTAGTCTCCATAGTTCTCTTGCCAGAATTTCTCCAAATACCCCTGCTATCCAGGAAATCCATGATTCCTGGGGAGTTTTGATCACTGCAGAGAATGCCAAAATAATAGTAAAAAATGTACACATGTGTAAAATGGGCTTCCAGTTGTGCATGTTACTAACAGAATGAGAGCCCGTCTCTTCCAAGTATAATTCTATGATTCTGTGAATGCAGTTGTTGCTGATTCATACTCTGGACCCCTACATAGCCCATTGTTTAGCCCATGTAGGGACTGTGAAAGTCTCCCAGTCTCCACTTACTGGGAAGCAGCAGCTATGCTTGACAGGGATCCATTCACCTGTTGCTCAGAAAGTAGCTGAATAATGTTTCACCCCACCCCATGCCACAAGTGGTATTTAGGGATCCTACTTCTGCCTGTTGCACTGGCGATGGCTCTGGCGGGGGGGGGGGGGATTGTTGGCCAACTGCTTCATGAACAACAGGGGGACAGGCCCCTATTGTTCACAGTGACTGCTTCCCAGAAAGTGAGTAATGAGAAGATCAGGATAGAATTCACAATGTAGCACCATAACTATAGCATTTATGCATATGTGCATCCCCCAACAGGAATCTGGCTATTTATTTTAATCATTAAGCACTATGGATACAAATCTTCACTTATTTAATTCTTGCATAAGTATGAATAAATTCACACATTATCTCACCAGATTTTGAGGCTACAAACAGGTTTTCTTCATTTTTTTAACTTTAGTACAACTTCCTCCCCCTCCCCCCCAAAAAAAATTCTTTGTGCAAAATAATCATGCGTGCAAAAATGCAGCTTTTGTACTAAGCAACATTTATGTACCAAAAACTGTATTTTGTGCAATATGAATTGTCCTTAGTGCAACAATGTTTTTGTACAAAATAACCTGTTATGTGTGCAAAACCCAGGTTTTTCAACATGGATTTTTCCCCAGAGAGGAAATTTTCCAAAATGCAAGGCAATGCAATACAATGCAACACAATAAATTAAAATAAAATAAAATAATAAAATAGTTATGACAATTGACTGGTTTCTCCATGGAGCGTCTCAATGTAACACCTTTTTGTAACACCTTTTTGTTTGTTTGTTTTAGTTTTTTGGTCAAGGACAAGGACATTTTAAAGTATACTGTATAAAGCTAGTACTTTCCAAATGTTTTGGACTACAGCTCCCATAACCCCCACCTGTATGGTCACAAGTCTAGGTTAATTACATGTAGGTCCCACTGAAGACAAAGCAAACAGTAAAACCACTAACTTAGGTGGAGTACAGACCGCCCAAAAAGGGTGGTCTGCTGGCGCCTTGTTTTGCTGCATGGGGAAGCCACAGCAGACAAACCGCGTGGCTCCCTCACGTAGCAAAAAGAACCCGCAAAAAACGGGTTCTTTCAGCGGCGCCATTGTGATGCTGCAGTGCACCAATGGCACACTCGCAACATCACAAGGGGATGTGATGTGTGGACGCTAAGTGTCCATCGTGTCAAAATGATGGCGCCCGTGTATACGCCCTCGTGACATGCTAGAGGTGATGCACATATGGGCGGTGTGCCCTCGGCCAACCCCTAGCACATGACGAGGGCGCCCTATAGGCCCGTCTGTCCAGGGCCTTAGTTTGCATTTTGGAAAGTGTAGACTAAAATATTTGGAAGGCATCTGCCTTTCTATCCTTCATCTATGTGGTTATCTAGCTGTTCCCAGTTTGCCACAATAGCTTCCATTTTGTCACAATTTGTATCTCCATCTGCTGTCTGATTCAGGCATGTCAGATTGTTTGTATGATTCTGAAATAATACATTCAGACCTACTCCCTTTTGGAGATGTTTATCCATGAACAGCAGTGGATTAAAAAAAATGCAATTTTTGCGTCAAAACCCCAAAAATCATAAATATTTACTCTGCATTTCCAAACCCAGTATGCATTTGTTTCCAGCAATTTCCATTGGGGATTAGCAGTCTCTCCAACTGCCTGTTAATCAAATATTTGATGGATGGGCACAGGCACTGAACAAAAGCCTTCAATGAACTTAATCTTTAAAATGACTTCCTTCAGGATTTAATACCGGGATTAATTGCCATCAAGCAATCAAAGCAAAGAAAAATACATTGTATCCCACTTGGGTGCTGTCTCAGTGACATGTTATCATGTGAGCGTACACCACTGCAAAGTATCAGAGGGCCTTGTACCTTTCTCTAATATGGTTATATACTAGGGCACAGGGTATCTTTGTGTGTCTTTATTTTAAAAACAAAACAAAACTCTGGGAGATTAATTAAGTCACCATAAACAATGAGGGATTTTGTGTCTCCAAGGCAAAGTTGCATGTTGGATAATCAGGCCATCGTATCCTATCGTTCCAGACCATTTAACATGCAGCCTTGGCTTATACTTAGGAACAAATGAAGTTATATAGCCATTTAATGAGGCTTTCAAAACAGAAGCCTAATGCAAATAGGAAGAAAACAGAGATCCCATCTAGAGACATTATGAGCTAGGAGCTTATCTGTTATCTCCTTAACTAACTATAGCCTGGATTTCCAAAGGGGAAACCATTAACAGGGCAATGCACTAACTGTTGACACTCACAAGCCCTTACTTGCGATCTCAGGTCACAATGAATAGACACTGAACATTGAACTCCATGATCCCACCGGATAAAAGAATAATTACCACATGCCACTGTCCCTTGGTCACTCACCCTGAGATAAAACTTGACCCTGATTTTTTTAAAAAAAATATCACAGATAAAATTAACACTCCCTCTTCTCAGCTGGAAAGGGCAATTTTTACTTTTCTGGATAGCTATAGCATATGACTAACATCTTGGTTGTTTTATAGTGATAATCCATGGAGATATACTCGCTTTCTGTTCCCCTTTTCAAGCCAACTGTATGGTAAAACTGTGTACGTTTCTTTTGTTATTTTGTTTCTTACAATAATTTTATATTTGGCATGACTGTCCACAAATCCAGTATTGTTAGAATTTGCCACTGATTTTTGTCGAAGGTACAATTGTTAACTAATACTCTTTTACACAATTCCACATGTAGAAATTCTTAGGGATGTAACGAATGTTTTTTTAAAAAAAAAACAGAAAAATTTTGAAAAGGCTGTTTTACTTTTTTAGGTTTAAGGGAAAAAACCTGTGCAAGTTTAAATGGCTTGTGAAAGATCTCATGAATGCTCCAGTCTGATTTTTTTTTAATCCTCAAAATCAAAAGGTAACATATCAACACCATGGACATGCCATTTTCTATTGTTTGAATTCATGGGCATCCTCTCTTTTCCACGTCTGCATCTGGTCTGTGACACATTCTGTGATGGATGTTGTTATAATGGGTGCATGTTTAGAGACATGTTTTAAGTTGTACACATTGCTTGAATGCATTCCCAGTGACTGAAGCATATTTAACAGAGTTTTGCACATATTTGAAATACACCCATTTTCTATGGGCACTTTTCAAGTGCACTTTTTTTCTTTGACATTCTGGATCACAAATTTAATTCAACCCACAAAAACACCAGCAAGTGCAGACAGGGTGAAATCCGGGGGAGGGGGGTTCCCTGGAAGTACTCCCCCACAGATTTCTAGCCAACATAAAGAGTTACTCTTTCTGACATATATCTTTCTATGGCTGCAATCCAATATCCTATCAGTGTAGTACAAATATCCATGTGCAGGGACGCACCACACCAGCACTACACAACCACCATGAAAACCAAAAATTGCATAACACAGGTTGATGACTGTGTGTTCTGTGTTCAATGCACAATGCAAAACCACAATGTGTAGTGTGCAACCAATGTACACAATGCCCAACTGCAATGCACAGTGTTGTTATATGTATTCCTTGGCTAAGAAATTCCTATGAAATTCATGGGGCACAAGTCATCAGGTAACTTGAAGGCACATACACAGACTGCTGCTATTAGAAAAAGAATGAAAAGAGAAGAAAGAGGAAGAGGAAGAGGAAAAAGCAGTACTCAGTGTGAAGCTCCAAAACTGTTATTTCCTACTCTATGTCCATTTTAAGAGGTGTTCGGGCTTTCACACAGCGTAACATTATTTTATCACTGCAGACCTTCTAGATGTGCCTCACCATACAGTATTCAGGGCCTGCACTGGATGACAGTAGATTCAGGAGTACTGCTTCTGAAGTGATATGGTCCTCTTGTACAACTGAACCTTGGGAGAAGTCAAATGCATGTCACAAAACGAAATGTTCCACACACCCAGCTCCACACCTCTCCTCTCACCCCAAGGCAGCAAAAAGGGTTCTTTACCATCTGGGTGAGCAAAGGGAGTGGGGAAGCAACCAGGCAGTTCTTTGATGCATCTAGGAGAAGAAGAAAGAGGTCACTCTCCTGGGTTTCCACAGCCTAACTGAAAATCAGAAGGAATTACCACATTCCTCTTCCCTCAGTTGAAAATTACAGTTGGGATGAGTGATGCCTGGTTACTTCATTCTCCCCCCCCCCCACAACCACCCAGATAGTAAATGCCATGGCAGCATCACTGGAAGAGACAGTGACTTTGGGGAGAGCATGTTGAACATGCACAATGATATGGTGAATATCTGCTTGTACACAATCCAGAAGATATATGCATGCATGTAACCCAAGTTTATATATGTTTGTCTGTATGATTAATAGGATTTTAACAATGGGTATTGCTTGACCATTGAAACTTTATTGTTGTTGTTGAGTGCCTTCAAGTCATTTCCGACTTATGGTGACCCTAAGGTAAACATATCATGGGGTTTTCTTGACAAGTTTCTTCAGAGGGGGCTTGCCATTGCCATCCTCTGAAGCTGAGAGAATGTGATATGCACAGAGTCACCCAGTGGGTTTCATTACTTAACAACGGATTTGAATCCTGGTCTCAAGAGTCATAGTCTCATGCTCAAACCACTACTCCACATGATAACACATGATTATCTACTCACTGTGAGTTTTCTGCAGAAAGCATAGGGGGAATAGTAAGGCATTTCCCAGAATGGATTCCAGCTCCTCCCTTATAAATCTGTTGTATCTATTCCATCTTACTTGATTACCATATATGAATCATCCTGTTGAACCATGAGAAGTATTGAAATATAGCTTTGTTGCTGTTGCATGCTTTCAAGTAATTTCCATCTTATGGTGACTGCAAGGGAAACCTATCACAGGGGTCTCCTGGAGTCTAGTCCAACACTCAAACTGCTACACCATGCTAGCTCTCTTTTAAAACATTGCTAGAATTTAAAAATTGCTCAGTATTCAAATTCCTTTCATATGTCTTTTTTTTTAATGAAGAACATATACAGTGAGCCCTCCATAGCCACAGATTTTTTTATCCACAGATTCAATAATCCACAGCATGAAAGTATTTAAAAATATATATAAATTTTAAAAAGCAAGTCTTGATTTTGCCATTTTATGTAAGAGGCACCATGTTACTATGCTATTGTATTTAATGTAAGTATTTAATGGAACTTGAGCATCCACAGATTTTGTTATCCATGGAAGATCCTGGAACCAAAACTCAGCAGATACCAAGGGCCCACTGAAATGAAAGAATTGCTCTGATACATCAGTGCCATGCAGCTTTTCTTTTCATTTACTTAGCAGTGAACCTTCCCTTTCCCTCTCACAAAAATTCACATCTACTTTGGAGAATTTATGCTTCCCATGCTTTTCACCACCCCTTCCTCTCCCACAGTCAAAGCAGTTGTCAAAACCCATTATAAGGCACATTATGGTGATAAATACCAAGACAGAAAGGGGGGAATTAGATCAAAGGTAAATGAAGGTGTAGACTTTTTAGACAGTTGAGTGCTATCAAAAAGTCCTCTTGTGGGGTGGTTTTTAAACAGCATGTCAAAGGAGCTGCCTAACCTTACAGCTCATTAATTTTAAGCATCAGGTATCAATCTGGGGTTTGTTCCATACTAATTTATCCAAAATATCAATGCCCTATATTTCTAGCCAGCAAGGTGTTTGTTTGTTTGTTTAGAAGAGAAAGATCAACTATGGCAGTGGCTTTTAAATGATGGAGTGGGACCTCCCAGGAGTACAAGAGTTGCTCATGGGTGATGGTGGTGGGGTTTTTGCAGGACTTGGAAGCCATGATCCATTGTCTTCTCTTCCTAAACTTTTTACGTGTAAAATTTACATGTGTGTTGGGTTAAAAATTGAATTTACTTAAATAAAACTGTTCTAATTTTAATGATGTCATTTCCTTATAGAATGTTAAAATATGAATATACATGAATATGTGAATGAAAATATGCACACTAAATAAATAAAATATTTTTATTCACATACTATGTCAAGTGGCGGAGGGGATTTGACCCTTTTACCAAGGATCAAAAGTTTGAGAACAACTGAATTATGGTCTTGCAGAGTACTGAGATGAATTTCACTTACCATGCAAAAGGATCAAATATGAATATGTTTCTTCTAGTCTATGCCATATGAATCAGTAGTTTTCAACTCAATAACCCAGTCACTTAGCATCTAGTACAATCTGCCTTTTCCTTGAACCCTCTGGATATGTTAGACCTGAAACAGATTGGTGGAAAGGAGTGAGGCCAGTGGGCCGGGACCATGGAGACCGCACAGTCTGCTCCCAAAATGGGCTGTTGCCACTGGCCACAATCTGCACCATCAGGAGCCACATTATCCTGGTTCCTTTTTGCTCCTGTTCAAAGGAGCACAGCATCACATTGTAGTAGCTTCAGGCTGCTTTGGGGGCATGCATTATGTAAGCACCATGTCCCTGAAGTGACTGAAAGCCGCTTCTTTTGGCCCATCTCTTCCAGCCCTTAGACTACAATTCTCACCATTCTCAGAAATCATTGACTAAGCTCACTGTCAGTGATGTTACTTCATGCATCTGATGAAAGCTTATACTGTTACAACAATAAGAACATTTTGCAAAATGTAGGCCTGTGATTCTAACATTTGTTGTGGTTTTCCCCTCTATGATTTTTAACACCTTTGCCTCATGAAGAAGCCAGAGTAGCTTGGAAAGCTTGCATTATATAGTTGGTGCATTTAGGTTGGTCCCATAACAGTATCACTGTTTTGTGGATTTTGGATGTTATTGTACTTTGCTGTATAGTCAACACAGCGGCACCTGCATGTGTATTCATGAAAAAGTGGGAGAAAAAATGACTGTGCCTTTCACAGGGAGACAAATAAATGGAAAAGTGGGGATTTCGTGCAATTCTAGTTTTTCTCTTGTAAGAAACATAGAAAATGTATTTGTCATGTATCTCTGTGTGTATGTGTTTTAGTGGTGATTACAAAGCATGTTCTGACTCTGTTGTACAGTGACTACTACATGGACTGTGTAATTATATTTTGTAGAATAATTAAAGAGCTGAAATGGGTTTTACACTCCGCCTGGTTGTAATGAATCTTTATGGGAAACTGTAATTAACCTCTGCTGATGTTAATTATATACCAGTAGGGGACCCTGAAATTGCTGACTGTGTAATCCCACAGAACACTCAGGAGACAAGGAGTTTGAGGTGGTGTGTTTTGGAAACCCTTTTTCAGATGGTCGTGTTTCAGGAAACCCAGGTGGCACAATCTACATGTCTTGAACTCTGTTGGCATTTACAATAGTCATTAGAGCTGGACGCTTACAGTGATTTTATTGGTAGGGTCATCAACTAATCCTTTAATTACTGGTTGAAATTTGCCTCTTCTCCTTATTCTACAGAAGCTATACAAGCCCATCTCTTCCTTCCTTCCTTCCTTCCTTCCTTCCTTCCTCTGCTGAATTGAATTTTTACTTAAAACAAGAATTCTGCTAAGTCAGTAAAATCAAACTTTTCCTTCCAGTTTATCTAGAGGATTTGCACAGAATTTGGAAAAGTTACTTTGAGGATCATGTCTTATGAAGTCTGGTGGGGTCTGGGAGGTCTGATCTAACACATAGTTTGTATGATCAAATCATCTAATTTTCCCCCCTAGTAATAAGAAATATAGGTATCTGAAGTTCTCAATTAGGTGTTTTTTTTAAAGGACAGATGCCACTTGTACATCCATAAATTAATTGATACAAAGGTCCAACTCAAAGTTCCATATGACCTCTTCAAGGCAGAGGCCAACCAGATATCTTTGGGAAGATGACAGACAGAATATAAAGGAACTCATTCTTCCTACCCAAGGTGTTCACTATCCAGAAGTATACTGCATCTAAACAAGTTTCTATTTAGTTCTCCAGATTAGGGATGGAACAGCAATTTGTTACATTCACATTGTTGCTTGGAAATATCAATTGTCAAACTTCTGAAACCAGTAGCTGAATGGAGTGCATGTTGCTTTGAGATCCATACATATTTGGAGGCTTCCAATATAACCTTGAGAGGAAAAACAGGCACAAAATCACAGGTAAGAGATCATTGCAAGTTTCTTGCCTGGGGACACTTCTGTGATATGTGCCATAGTCACACAAGTCCCCTCCAACCACACACACACACACACACACACACACAGGGAGAGAGAGAGAGAGAAAGAGAGAGAGAGAGAGACATCTACATCTATCCACCTACAGGGAAAGGGAAACAAAATAACTTTTCCATACAAAGCATGTGAGCATCTTTTACTCACACATCCCTCTGCGTGTATCTTCACTAAACTTTGCTGACTTCTTACTTATGGCCACCTCGATCCCGTCTGTTGTCAGAACAATGATTTCTAAAGAATCTCAAAGAATCACCCACACACCACCTTTTTGGATACACTCAAAATGTAAACACTGTTTGGAATATAATTTCTTGACCCTGATTATCAGCCAATTCTGAAGGGACAACTTTGGCTGCAAATTATGCCAAGAAATAAAAGCATTTGGCAGTGACTGAACAAGTGCACTAACTCATGGACTATATGCATCCTATCATGGCCATTCTTTCATCTCTGAAGCCTGATTTCCACCTCACAATCCACCAAACCCCTCATTAATTCCTCCCAAAGAGATTACTACTGCCAGAAACCTCTAAGGAATACAACTCATTGAAAACTTCCTTAAAGAGCACAATTCATAGCTAAAGTAAACATACCTTGTTTTAGGTCTCCATGCTCTTAAAAAACTTTCATCTGAAACTGTTCATGAGAGCCACAGGAGTACAATTGAATTTCCTCTGAAGTGACTCTGAGGAGAACCAGAACATTTTCCAAAGGGTCAGATTGGTCTCCAATAAAAGTTTGTGCTATGCCCTTGTTTATTTTTTATTGTTTATTTTATTTCTATCTCACCATTCTCCCAGATCTAGGATCAAGATAGCATTTTATTTTTATAAATGCCAATAAAAAGCATTAAAAGCACTTAAATTAAAACAGCTTTAAAATATCTCAATAATACTGGTTATTTACATTCAAAAACTATAAGAAGTTCAGGATATACATTAGAATCTTTTTCACTGGTTGTCATTTGGATGCTGTAGATCTAGATAGAAAGATGCTTCCTACTAGCAGGAATGTTTGTATGTTACAGTGTGGGAAAGTACCTCAAACATATGTGTCTGTGTCTACATCATTGTGTTCTTTTTTCAAACAACCACTAATAATTGTGTGGATTTTTAAAATGTTTTAATTTGTCTTACACTGGAAGCTATATTTTCATCTTAATATTCTTTTAAAAAGGTCAATAACTTTATTGAACACAACTGAGGAACACATTGAAAATACAACGAAACAATGGCACTCTACATGTTAAGGGCAGCAAGACTGATATATGTGCAAAATTGGAGATCAGCAGATATTCCCTCTACATATGACTGGCTCATCAAGCTTTAAATCTAGCAGAAAGCAGCCTTAGTAGGCTGACTTGCATACTAAGACAAAACATGATATCCAGCCTTACAAATGACTGGAAAAAGGAAATTGACTATATGAAGTTGGGGCACTTTAAATACTACAGGATTCAATGAGTATTATTAATAATATTTTTTGGATACTCTTTTCTTGGGTACATTCAGAAAATTTGAAATTAAACAACTATATAAAGATATATAAAGATCAAATAAGTCAAATATAATGTTAAGCAAAATGTATAAATGTTGAAGAGTTGCAATAGATAACAAATAATTATATAACTTACTAATAGAGAATTATAGACACGCTGCTGATCGGAACAGGAATTTATTATTGCAAAGGAATGACATGCCAGATTGGAAAATGAATAGATAAGTAGAGAACAAACATTGAAGTAGAAAGGAAAACCACCAGGAATGAGTTAATATTAACTGTCTGAAGGTTGGAAGTATTGCTTAAATGACAAATTTGCATATAGACTGTAAACTGTTTATTGTTACTTTATTGTATTTTGAAAAATTAATAAAAACGTATTTTTAAAAGTTTGTGTTTGACATACACAGAGACAGTGAAATAAATGAAGAATAAATTGACTAAATGCTGTATGTCCTCAAATAGCTAATGATTACAGTGGACTGGATTCAGACTTAGTCATGCTTAAAGGAAAGAACCACCGAAATAAGCGAGACTGAATTGAGTCTTAACGAGGACTTTGCAAGAGTACCCCAATTTAGTTAAGAATCTGATTTGGTAATTTGGAATGGATCCCAATTCAGACCCAATCAACCTAATTTTGGATCACAAATCTCAGCTGAGGTTCTGAGTCTTGGGGACTCCTATGCATCTGCATTGTGATACCAAACAGCTATAAATTTCAGCATATGTTGTTGTTTTACATATGTATGTACATGAAATGTGAAGACAAAATAGCCCATTAAAAGAAAAAAATAAAAATGAAATAGTTTTTGAAAGTATGTACTGAGTGCTCAGATCTGATAGTTCAGTTTCAGCATTTTAGTATTTGTGTGCTGCTTATACAGTAAGAAGGAAACTAAGGGCCAGTAAAGACTGGGGCAAAGCACCATCCTGGGGCTGATTTTATGGCTCTGGAGGGCTGGACATCCATACGCACCCAGCCCTACTAGGGGCACCTGTCTGCCATCTTGCCATGGCCCTGCCCACACAGAGCGCATGACAATGACACATGGGCATCCATGTGCCCAAACGGCGCTCACCAGAAGCAATGGTATCATGGTCGAGAGCACTACTAAAAAGAAGCTACTCTAAGGCAGTTCTTTTTTAGGGAGCGCGTTGGTGCCACGCTGTGTGGTTGGCGCAGCACCGACGAGGGACAAAGATGGGTGGCATGGAGCCGCCCGTCTGTATCCGCCCTAACTTACTCTCTTGTTCTCTCTTTCTTGCTCTCTCTTTCTCTCACACACAGACTGCAGTGACAAGCAAAAAGAAAATGAAAACAATGATTTAAAAAACAAGCACAATTTGATGTTTGTTTTTATAAATAACAAAATT
>NC_056522.1:194443097-194457218 GCF_019175285.1 Sceloporus undulatus | reverse complement strand
AAACGTCTTGTAAGCCATGATGATGTGCACTTCTAGAATGCCAGTCACCACAGTGGCATTCAGCCAAAGCTGTCACAACATTGTCTCACCGGGTAATTTAAAATTGGCTTTTTCTTAGATGTTGCTGCCTATGATTCAACCACTGCAGGCATTTTTTGTATATGTGTGTGTGAAGCAGACATTGCTCCAAAGTCTATTGACTATGGCAGGTGACAGTGATGTGACAACGGTGGGGGAAAAATGCCCTTTTAAATTTGAGCCAGTGTTTGTAGGACACACAGCATGCCTGCCATCAGTATCAAAACAGAAACCTTGTGTATCAGGACAGAAACCGCAGTCCTTAAGCAGAATGAGTACTACATGTATTGTCTCTTCCCTTATCATTAGTGCTGTACTGAATTTTTGCACTCAAATATTTTCAAAGTCAGACACATGGGGGGGGGGAGGTTGTACAAATAACTCTTCAAGAATGATGACAGTGACAACTACAACTTAGTGGTCTCTTTTTATTCCTCTTCAGAGACTTATGATGAAACCATCTCAATATAATTTTGGCATTTGTTTCCTTCAGTTTATGAACTGCAACAATCAGCCATCACTGAAATTATAACAAGGAGGGAGGGAGGGCAAGAGAAATATTGTGATATTGTTAAGACTAATTGGTTTATTTTAGCATAAGCATTTGTTGGCAACAGTCTACATCAGATGCATCTAAAAGAGTGGTGCACAGCCATAGTATTTCCCATGAAATAAATGGATTTGTCTTCAAGGCACCACAAGATTCTTCTTTGCTGTCCAACCAAGGAAATAACAAGTCAGACACAGGAGATGGGTTATAAAATGGGCTACTTTATTTAAATCTAGCCTATTTATTGGTTCCCCTTGAAAGCTGCAAAAGTGCGGGAGCAGCTGGGGCAGGTGGTTGTCCTCCAGACTTTTTTCACAGCTTCCCCTGGGGCAATAACCTAAAGGCCCAAGGCGAACCCAAATGCTGGATTGCTCTCTGACTGTCCTGAAACTAGATGGTCAATCCAAGATTTCCTCACACATCATAGGACGTGAAGTGAAGGTAACCCTCAAGCCAGCCCCAAGGAAAGTCTCTTTCCCCACTCACCCTCAGTTGCATGACTAAAGAGGTGGTTCCAGAGGCCTCTCTTTCACCAAAAGAGGAATCTGAATTTTTCCTATTCTTTTCCTTTTAAAAAAATATCAGGACTAAAACAACCATCTTAACTGGATACTGAAAATGTTAACAGTATGGTACCAGATCTACAAACCTGAAATCTATGAGCATCAGAGGAACATATGAAGCCTCTGTAAGTGGAAGAGGTGGCTCATATGGTGAGCTAGAAGAAACTGTTTCATTTTGACCACAGTAGCCTCTCATCTTCCTATTATTCCCAAACAATCCTAGATCAGTGGTGGAAACTATGCAAACCTCTGCATGTTTTTGGAATGAAACTTGCACCATTCCTCAGCATTGCCTACACTCTCTAGTGTTGCTGGGAGTTGCAGGTCTGCACATTTCTCATCCATGCCCTAGAATGGACCATGAAAGAAGGGTAAACCTCTGTTACATTGTTTTTGTTACCTCACAACCTACATGTAAGCTTATGTTCTGGGCTTTATCTAGTGGGCTGTAAACAATGAATGGTTGACTGATTATAAGAAGTTTGGCACATTGCCACACATAAAACGCCTACTGCTTGAAGAAGCTTCAATGTATTTCTGCTTGAACTTCATTCTCTCAGCTTTCAGGCTTATTTAAGGAGGCAATGCCACTGTATATGCTCTAGTGTTGCCAAGTTATCAAAATAGCAATAAAAAAACAGTCAAAATTCATTGACATGCAGGGATAACAATTAGCAAGAAACTAAGACAGAACAGTGTAGCCCTTTGTAACATTTTAAAGCTATTTTAGCCTGTTTTTTAATCTGCATCTGCTTTGATTTTTCTAAAACAGTTTACATTGTAGTTCTGGGGAAAGGGGGATATTAATAAGTAAATTCCATGTCTTTGTGACAGACAGTCTCATCCATTTCTCCATATAAGAAGCAGGAGCCGCATCAGCAGCAAAAAAGACTGGTGAGCATCCAACAGGCTCCATTGAAGGAACAAGAGACACGCATCAAGATAATAAAGATATGGTTGTGTAATGGTACAAAAGGCCAAATAAAAACATTTGTCCAGTAAATGGTTCAAGAGTTTCCTCTTCTTAGATCTTTGAAGTTTGATTCAAAGTAGCCCCTGGAAGACGGCATTAAGAGTATACATAGACTGAAATACTTGAGGCTTTCCCCCCAATAATCAACCATCTTTTGAGATAAGTCTCTTGTTACCTCTTTGAACCAGAAATAAGCAGATTCCTAGTTTTAGTTCTGTTCAAACCAGGAAAGAAAGTGGTGCCTGTTCACACTATGCAATTGTACCACTATGATTCCACTAACAGCCATGGCTGCATCTTCTGGGATCCTGGGGCCAGTTTGCTCACAGACTCCAGAGGGTCTCTCTGGCTAAGGATTCTAAGTGCCAATCCCAGGATGCCATGGGATGCAGCCAGAGCAGCTAAACTGGAATCATGCTGCTATTAATTGTGTAGCGTAAAGGAGTCTGAGAAGAACTCTGCCCCAAGTTCATACAGTACAAACCTGAGAGCAAAATTGTTCAAGAACAGCCACAACACAGAACAAAATGGTATTTACTGACTTTTGCTCTCCTATAGCCTTTGTTCCTGTGTACATTTCTTCAAGGTGCCTAGAGAGCTATGTTTCCTGGCAGCTGTCAGGTAGCATTATCCATCACAACAGGAGCTTGGACAGAGAAGCTATTCACTAGGCCTTTAAAGGGACAGGGAGTTCATTCATGAATTGGCTTCTATGCTAGCCATCATGATAGATGATGGTAAGAAAAGCTGAGATTTTGGGGGGATTGGTAATTTTTCAAGAAAATAATTAAGGAAATAAACAGAATATTACACTTGCTTAACATGGCATTCCCTCATTGCAAAACTCAAACCAGACCATTCATTTCCATCTTTATTAAAGGAAATATCTTTCTCTTCCAGTAGCGTAAAGATGCTGCTTCTCCTATATCTGAGCACCTTCCATTCCTTCAACTCAATCAGAGGTGGCTGATGATACTCATATCAATAGGATAGTAAATCTCCTCTAGATTGTAGTTCAAACTATCCACCTATCCAAGGTATTGAATCTATTTGGGGGATAGAATTTAATGTTTGGGATTGTTCCTTTAAAGTTTGTACTAAAAGACAGAATGGATGAATAACCTCACTGACATGGAAGCCATTAGTTGCTGATGTAAAATGGCATACCTTTAAAAAAAAAACCCTTCCCTGCTTTGAAGGGATAGAATTCATGAGAAACTGAATGTTTTCTAAAGTGAACTAATGTACAGGCTAGAATTTAATTCTCTGCCAGGTTTCCACACATTTTATAAGACGTGAAATAATATAAATAGAAATATTTTTATTATGATTTGAGAGAACACACCACTGAAAGTATGCATTTTAACACTTATTTTAATGCAAATTTCATGCAAAAATGTTGTCGCTGTTTTAAGGCAAATTAACATGGAAAATGGCACAGAATAGAAAGGACCTGTGGGGAAAACATGTAAAAGCAGCACAGACTGGAAAGAGAATTATTCACTGATTCAAATTATTAAAAAAACAGAGGAAAGGAATCCTTTTGCAGCAGGGATCAGGGTGCATCTACACTGTAGAAATAATGTAATTTGACACCAATTTAAGTGCTGTAGCTCCATCCTATGGACTCTAGGGATTGATAGTTTTACCAGGTCTTTTGCTTTCTGTGCCAAAGAGTGCAGGTGACTCAGAACACTACAGATCCTAGGATTCTGGGATAGAGCCATAGAATGAAACAGCATATTTTCTACAATGTAGATGTAGCCTAAATGACATCAGGGTCTTTCGCACTAAATGCTTTCATCAAGAACTAGACTTAATCCCTCTTGCCCTTAGACCACCAGAGGAAGTTGGTGATGAAGTAAAATGCTCTCCAATCTGGGAAGTGGGCTGTTGAAAGTGTCTGCCTTTGTTTGTCCTGCTCTTTGGGAAGGGGATGTGGAGAGAAGGCAAATAGAGCAAGCCTTAGCAACAGGCAATAGAATGCAAGGATTACAGATTAATAAGAAAAATAGTGTTCAAAGTACAGGTGCTTGTGAATATTAAGTGGGAGCGGTGGGACGAAAAGGCCCAGGGTGCTGTCATCGAAGAAACTTTAGTAGTGGAGAATAAAGTGGTCTTGACAGGGGACAAAAAGGCAAAGTACTCTGCTGGGACCTCAAGAGCTCCAACTGACAGTGGAAATGGGCATCTCTGCAATAATTGGTCACTGGTGTGAGAGGACACCATTTATTCTCCTGGCTGGGAGGGAGTCCTGAGATTGGGACTAGGACTGTCTGAACAGTGTATCTGGATCTCTATATTCTGGGCTAGGTCCATGAGCCGAATCCACTTCCCAGCTTACCAGCAAAGCCATGTTGTTTCAAACATAGTCCTCTCTGTTGTGTGCCTTTAAGTATTTTCCAACTTATGGTAACTCTATGATGAACCTATCATGGGGTTTTCTTGGCAAGATTTATTCAGAGAAGGTTTACTATTGACATCTCCTGAGGCTGAAAGCATATTACTTGCCCAAGATCACCCAGTGGTTTTTATGGCCAAGCTGGAAATCGAACCCTGATCTCTAGTCATAGTCCAACACTCAAACCACTACGTCACACTGGCTCTCACCTTAAAAAGTTATTTGAACACAAAGATCAAAGCCAGCCATTCATTTAAAAGGTTAAAACAGTGAAAGAACACTGTGAAAGATGTAGATAGTGAGCCGTGAAATATTTCTTTTGATTTGTAGCAAAAAAAGCATCCATTAAACCAGTTGACTGTTGTGGTAGAGTTATGTAAACCCCTTTGAATGATAGTTGCCCCATCCAGATGATGAAGGTGGTGGTGGCGGTGGCGGCGGCATATGTTAGACATTCGCCATCACAACCCACTTTTTATAAAGTTTTTTTAAAAATGAAAAACAGAATTCTGTTCTGACCATCTAATAATGGAAATCCACCCCCACAAAAAAGCTCACCTTGTAAGAAGTGCAGCTCCACACCAACACAACCACTTCTGTTTTGTTGCAGTAAAGGCTCAGGGGGGATGTGCCCAGCTATTTTGTTGTAGCTGGATGCACAGCAAAGAGACATCATCTGCACCCTGAGAATACCTGCTGTAGTGCTTCCAACTGAAGGAAAATGGTTGGATGTGTCCCTGATGACTCCCCCCCCCCCCCCTTCTTTAACAACATGGAAGTGGATATGCTGAGGGGGCAGTTCTGCTGCACTGTTGTTTTTCTTGTTGTTGTTGTTGTTGTTGTTGTTGTTGTTGTGTGCTTTCAGATAACTTTTGACATACGGAGATGCTAAGGATAGTTGGGCCTATCATGGGAGAAATACCACACATCTACAATAGGGAGAGCAAAAATATTTTAATATTTATGTTCTAAATATTATCTGACCCAAACATATTTTGAATCAAAACTTTATTTTGTATGTGAAAAATACATTTTTCTGCTAAAGGACCAAAATTAATACCCCCCCTACACACACACACACATCAAAAGCACTAGTCTTACTTGCTGCTTGTTGTGTGCCTCCAAGTCATTTCTGATGTATGGCAGCCCAAAGGCACACCTATCACGAGGTTTTCTTAAAGATTTGTTCAGAGGAGGCTTGCCATTGCGTTCCCCGAGGCTGTGAGCATGTGACTTACCCAACGTTACCCAATGATTTTCATGGCTGAGCAAGGAATTGAACCCTGGCCTCAAGAGCCAGGGTCCAACACTCAAACCACGATGCCATACTGGTCTCACACAGAGGTGAAAAATATCACCAAAGTTCACAGTTTTTCAGTAGAATGTGTTGACATTTTGAGATACCCTTTTTCATTGGAGACAAGAAAATGTGTGAATACACTTTACATCACCCTTATCATTCCTTGCTGTGGATGTTTTAGCATAGTAACATCTGTGAGAACTGGCAAAGCAATCATTCTTTTCTCTTATGATGGGTTAGGATCCATGGATCTTTTCTATATTACATATCATACAGCAGAGCTAAGAAAAGTTACCTTTAAGACTACATGCCAGAATCCCTTGGTCAGCATGGTCCAAGTGTATTTCCAAACAAGTAATTTTCTCAAACTGTTCTGTACAGTTCAGATACAGTAGGGGCATTCTACTGGCGTACAAATAAAAATAACCTTATTCTTTCCACTTCACAGGCTAATTTTTCATCCAGTACCCCTAATACTTAATGTATAAGCAGCATACACTTTGGTAAAGTCATGTGCACAGACACTAGGACACTTTAGCCACACAGTGGTAACATTGTAGGGTATTTTTATCCAAAAGAAGAATGGTCACTTTTACATTTACATGAATACAGATTACCTGCAGCAGAGTGCAAATGCATACAACATATGGAACAGAGACTTCAAGAAATATGTCATAGTCTAAGGAACCTATGGTCCTTATGTTGCTACTGAATTATAACTCCCAATCATTGGCTATGCATTTATGAGAACTGGAGTCAACAATACCTAGAGGCTACAACTTTCCCAGACCTGGTATTGACTAGTTTTGTACAGGGATCTTTAGCATAATATTATTACGTAATAATAATAATAATAATAATAATAATAATAATAATAATAACAACAACAACAACAATAACTTTATTTATATCCCGCCCCTCTACAAAATGCAATCGGGGTGGCTTACAAAGATTAAAAAAATAGTTAATCCAAAACCCTCAATCCCCCCTCTTAAAATACTATTAAATGATGTAAGACATACTTAAAAAGTAATA
This sequence comes from Sceloporus undulatus, assembly GCF_019175285.1. NCBI lineage: Eukaryota > Metazoa > Chordata > Lepidosauria > Squamata > Phrynosomatidae > Sceloporus > Sceloporus undulatus. Next base: position 194,450,318 of record NC_056522.1, on the reverse strand, counting down.
CAATAAACAATAGACCATGACTAAGGTGAGGTCAGAGTTCAGCAGTTAGATTTCTTCTAGTGGCCGGGGAACTATTCAGGGGAGGCATGCCGGAAGAGATCCATCTTTATAGCTTTTTAAAAGCTGTTTAGGGTGGTAATATGATGGATCTCATCCGGCAGGCTGTTCCACAGTCTAGGTGCGATAGCTGAGAAGGTCCTCTGGGAGGTCGTGGACAGCCTTGTTTTATAAGGCTGTAGCAAATTCTTCCCTGAGGATCTAAGTGTGTAGGGAGGATTATATGGAAGGAGGAGGTCCTGAAGATAGGTTGGACCCAAGCCATTTAGGGCTTTAAAGGTAATAACCAACTTTTTGTACTGGGCCCAGAAACTAATGGACAGCCAGTGGTGTTATCTGTGCAATGGTTCAATGGGTAATGATGGGATGCAAGCCAAAGGAGTCTATGACATGGGTGGAAATCAGGGGTTTAAACTGTCATTATCCTGGGAAAGTCGCATGATTGTGGGAAGATTTTCACACACATAATGATTAAAGAGGACTTATCCTGGCAATAACCAGGTAACAACCAGCAACAAAGCATTAACAGGACCAGTGTTTGGCTTGGTAAAATGCCTAAGTTGATCAAGCCATGTTTTTAATGAGTCACTGTTACCCATTTTTCCTGAATGCTTTTTGTATGCATTTTCCCAGGTTCACAATCAGATCCATGGTGAGTTATATTTTTCAGTGTTTCTTTGTACCTCAAATGTATAAACTCTTTACTCTGTGAAACACAAATATTCATACCTTTTCTGACAATGGTCTCCTTCTCTCCTTCCTTCCTTCCTTCCTTCCTTCCTTCCTTCCTTCCTTCCTTCCTTCCTTCCTTCCTCTCCTTCTTTGCACTTTTGTTTTAGTACAGACCAACAAGTGACACAAAGATATGGCTTTTTTGACCTTCAGAAAATGGAAATGGTTTTCTTTCTGCAGTTCATTTTGCTCGTACATCTTACCACCCAGAGGCCCGCTGAGCTTCACATGATTCCCCAGTTCATTCCCCTTTGCTTGTCTTGCTGTCTTGCTGTGAGAATTTGAAAGGTCACACACCTCTCTGACTTCAGCAGCCCAAGTCCTCTGGAGCAAGCCCGGGAGCATATTGCTCCACTGTGACAAGATTACCATAGAATAAAACATTTCTCATCAAGGCCAGGCACTTTTATTAGCAACATTTCGTCAGAGGGCCAAAGGAAAAATACTATGTGGTGCACAAGATTGACTTTGGCAGCTTGTTTCTCTGCCTGTCCTTGCACATGTTATGAGGCATGTTAGAGCTGGATGTTTCTTTTGAAAAGCTCATCTCTCTCTCTCTCTCTCTCTCTCTCTCTCTCTCTATCTATCTATCTCTATCTCTATCTCTATCTCTCTCTCTCTCACACACACACACACACACACAGAGAGAGAGAGAGAGAGAGAGAGAGAGAGAGAGAGAGAGAGAGAGATTCATTTCACAGAGGAAAACCTGGATATATGTGGCCAACCAACATCACATTGTGGCCAAGATTGCAAAAGTTGGTAATGAGGAAGAACACACATGCTTGGTGAGCCTGCAGCATTTTGCTTTTGCCTGAACCTACTAGGAAGGCCAAGATTTCACCCATTCTTTTTCTTTCCCTCTGCTGAGTTAATGGAGTGCATACTACTTTTGTCCTTGGAATTCAGTGGGAGGTGAGAGGAGGAGAGGGAAAACGGGGCATTTTAAAAGCAGATGAGAAAAAAAATAGATGATAGAGGAACCATTGGTATTTCTTCTACCAAATTGGGACAACTTGAGGGTATGCTCATGTTGCTGGCTTCACAATAGATCAGGACTGCTGCCTTAGTAAATGACACAGATGTTTAATATTGTTTAATTTTGATTTTCAGTTATTGAAGAAGATATTGATATCATTGGATCCTGTTGTGTCTCATGCTTCTCCAGTTCAGCCATCTTGAAAGCTTAAAAGATTGCCACTAGTAAGCATCTTAGGCATTTATAGAATAGGCCAGGGGAATTTTATTAACAAACAAGTCCAGGTTGTCACAGATTAACAGGTGGAGAATACATAGCATTTTAAATGAAGTCATGAAGAAGATGTTCAGTCTTCACATTTTAGCATTATTAATTGTTTGCACAGTTAATTAATCTATTGAAGAGGCATTCTGTTAAACATCCATGGAAATGCACATATTGACTGTTTCAAGGTCAACACTTTTCTAAAGCTTGAGCTATTGAGTTTTGCCTCTCTGCAGTCCACTCCTATAATTGGCTTCCTCCTCTCACATTCTTTCTCTCTTGCGGTTTTCTTTCCCACTCAAAAACCAAATATGAACATCAATGTCTGCTTCAGGGGGCCTTGCGGAAGATGACTGCGGCTATACCTTTAAAGTAAACATCCTCATGTAATTTTCTTCTTGTGCACAAACCATAAAATTTGGAAGTCATCCCATCTGCACATCTGCGTAGAAATATATTGTTGCGAAAAGCTGTTAGACAAGGCAGCTTTCAAGTGGTTCTCATTTATTTCAATGGGTTTTCTTCCCTTTGGTGTAATTTGGCTGCCCTTTGAATTGGCAGGTACAGCAATAAAAAAGGAGAAAAGGAGAAAGGCCAGAAGGGTGATCACATTCCCTTCTTCAATGTTCTATGGTTTTATCCCTATGTCTTTCTGAATCCCAGTCTGAAGAGTTGAATTTACAAAGCTAATTCCTTGATTATTTCCCAGGGAATCTAGGAAGGGGGAAGAGTAGATCTCTCCAGGTGCAGTTCAAGCCAAGGAGGTCATGGACACTTTGCTAGACAGAGTAATGATTCAGAATTGGATGAGAGACAGAAAATCACTATTGAATGCCAGTGCTATACATGCAGCATCTTATTTACAGCATACAATTGCAAAGAAAACACCAAGAAGAGAGGAGAATTTGAGAAGGGGATGAGATGACCACAGCAATGAAACCTTAAGCAGGGCCATTATCAGTCATATACTTATTCAGACATGTTCCAAGGCCCTTGGGCTCTGGGCTCATGCCTGTGCAGTTTTGGAGGGGCCCCTTCCCTTTTTCTCTTGAAATGGTAATGACATTTTAATTTCCCTAGCACTCTTGATGTAGCAAACATCTTATGGGGATTAAAACAATAGCACTTAGGATCCCCCTGTTTGCCACTTCTTACTACCCTCTACACAAAAGCAAGAATTTTATTAGATGTATGGGGCTATGCCAACAACCATAGTGCCAGTTATTAGGAATAAACCCTGCCCATGTATTATAGGAGTGAGCAACACAGCCTATGGGCTGTGTGTGTCCACCTAAGTAGTTTCACTGTTTACACACACACACAGTCACTGCTCCTGGCTTCCATTGCCAAAAGGACAGTTCAGTTCATAGCATGGAACATCTGTTCAGTCTGTAGAACTTTTAAACGTTTTGCACAGGAACAGAAGGGTATCCTAAAAATGTCTGTATGGAAAAGGAGCTTGTAGTGCCTTTGAGACTGAGCAAAAGACTTTGCAGCATAACCTTCCATAGATTTGGTCTGCTTTCCCAGATTCCTGGAGGAAGTGCATCTGAGGAAGTAGACTAAGGCCCAAAACAGATGGGCAAAAAAAGGCCTCTTCAGTTTGGGGTGTGGCAACTAGATGACACATGCCGCCAAACTGCACGGACTTCATGCCAAGGCCATACTGGGGCCATGCCGGGGCTGCCTAAGGTGGCCCAAACCCAGCCACAAAAGGAGTGGCCTTTATAAAAAGAGATTAATTTCTTTCCAGAAAAAGCTGTTTGTTTTAAAGAAAATGCTGCTTTCTGAACAACAACAACAAAATATCATAGGAAAATTATGTGCAGGATAAGTCTCAGACTGTGTATAGTCTTTGAAAACTGAATAGTTTTCAAATACTTTTTCCCAGCGGGAAGGCATTTGGAAAAAAAAAGTTGTTGCTTCCTCCAAGAACAAACTTAGCAAAGAATTACATCCTTACCACTCAGCAATAGGTTCAGTAGGTCTACACTAAGTGGGACCAACCAATAGGATGTAGGCTGGTATCTGCGGGTTCCAAACATTTTTAAAATGTGTGGTGGACTTGTGAAAGAGTTAAAAACATTTGAAGTCAAATTCAAAAACTGATGGAAGTCAGTCTGAAAATTGAACTTCAATAGGATCCTGAGTTACAGTATTTTTATTAGGACTTTTAGATGATCATTTGGAGAAGACTCGTAGAAGAACAGTACAACATGTGACAACTGCTGCTAGAATGAGGTATTCATAAAGATGGAAGGAATTGGCAATCCCTTCATGGGAAGATTGGTTGTTGAAATTATATGATTTAGTAGAAATGGATAAATTGACTATATTAATGCATGAAAAAACTTTTGGTAAATTTAATATAGAGTGGAAGTTGTTGATTGAATATGTGGAAGATAGAGGTGCTATTATGCTTTTAGGTTTTTAGAAGATTGTTATATAGGGTAAGGGATTTGTTTTTAAAATGTTTTATATTTTTATTAGGTCCTTGATAAAAGTTATTATTATTAGTGACACAGATATAATAAACTAGAGGAAGTTAGATAAGTTATGTAAAAGAATCATAGTCAGGTATGCTGGAAGCTTTTGTTTCCATGCTTTTGTTTCTGTTTAGTTTTTAAATGTTTTTTAATGTTAGTTATTCATTAGTTTTGTTTGTTGTTAGTTAGATTTGTTGTTGTTTTGTGTGTTTCCCTGTAGGTTTTTTTAGATATGGAAAATGTGTATGTATTTCCTTGTATGTTTTGTTCTTTAATAAAATATATATATATATTATTAAAAGTCTGTTTCTAGGTTTTAAACTACTTTTAAAGAAGTGATTTTACTCTGTTTTTAAAATATTTTATTTATGTATTCAAGGGGTTCCAAGAGATCGAGAGATGAGAGACAAATAAATGTAATAAATAAATATTGTTGGAACAAAATGGGCTAGGAGGAACCTCTTGCTATATGTGAATATAGCTTGTGTTCATTTTAATAGGCCTTGTACCTCTGAAACCCCTAGTGGATTAGGGATAGAATTAACTGTCATACTTACAGATGTATAATTTAGAATTATGCATTCATAACTCTGTCATATTCATGGGCCCTATGTACTCATGATTATTGTGCTGCTGTCACAATTGTAAAAGTTCTCCAGTCCTACTTTACTGGGCAGCAACTGCTGCAAGTGACTGAGATCTGTTCTTCTGTCAACTAGAACACAGCAGACTGACTTATCCACCCATTTCTCCAGCAATCTCCTGTGCCACAATCAGAATTAGGATCCCTGTTGCAATTTCTCTTTGCACCAGAATTTTCTGGTAGGAAGGAGGTACTGAAAACATTAATCTGCTGCTCCCCAGTCAACAGGAGAACAGCCCTCTGTTGCTTGCAGTGTCTGCTTAGTCAAATATATTTAAGTATACCATGTATACTCATCTATGTCAAAAAATGTAAGCCCAAAAATGGGCTCCAAAATCCTAGGTAGACATATATATGGGTCAATACAGTAATAATTCTTTGTGAGCCTTAGGAAAGATGTGGAGAAGGGAGGGAGGAGAGAGAGGAGAGAAATCAGAGGACTGTGTCCCCAATTTTGCAAGCCATCAGCCTTGGAGAAGATTGTAGGGAAAGGAGGGAAATTGGAGGTCTGTGTGCCCCTTTTTGCAAGCCATCAGCCTTGGGGAAGGTTGTGGGGAAGGGAGGGAAAATAGAGGTTTGTGTCCACATTTTACATGCCCAGACTGTGACCCTTGGGAGAGCTCTAGAGAGGGAGAAGGAGGTAGCAGTTGTTTTTCCCTCCTCTGTTTAGATCCTTTTTTACATGCCCCTGAGTTTGACCCTTGACTTATCCACGGATAATATCCAAATTTTTGATTTTGCCCCCCCAAATCTGCCCTTGACTTATAGATGAGGTTGACTTATACACAAGTATATACAATACTTAAATGTATTTAACTAAATGGCTGATCTAGAATCTTCACTTTGGATGTCTGGAATTCCACAGGTGGTGAGCAGAAGAGAGTAGGACAGAAACCTGGGCTGAATACAACCATCAATTAAAATGCATCCAACTTACATATAAATGAAAACAAACAAACAAAACCTGATATGCACAATAATTTGCTTTGCCCTGCTAAAGAGGCAGGTGGTGCTTTTTTAATCTTTCCACTGGCTGTTACCTGGAGCATTTGTGGTTCATTATTTTTCAGTTTTATTTCATCTGCTGATGAGAGGAAGCTTGTAATTAACTTGTCCTTTTTGTGCACAAGACTGGATGATTTAACTTTCAAAATTTTGTGCAAGAGGACTAGAAAACAGAGGTGACTTTTGCTGAAAAGGAAACTTCCTATGTAATTGAAATGTGGAGAGAAGAGGGAGAAAAAGAGAGAAACCCTAAACTGAACTTCAAAATAAGCAGACAAGTGAGAGCTGAATCTGACCTCCAGCATACCCCTTGATCTCAGGGGTGTAAAACATTTATGCATCTCAAATACATTTATTCAAGCTAGACACCAGTCAAGGGATCAATGCACACCAACCCTGCAGTGTTGCAGGACAGTAGTTCTGGGAGAAACCTTGTCTTATTCTCCATTTCTCTTTTTGATTCCATAAATATGGACAGTCCACATGTTTGTGGTATGAAGTAGCTGCGGAACTAAAATGAAGAATTCCATAAAGCTGGTGATGCTGGTGAAATTCAGAAGGGAGCAAAGGGCAATATTAATGAAATAAATACACATGGCATGGATAAGAATGCTGTGGCTCACACTGTGGGCGAGGCATGGAAAACCACAATATCGTTAACAGTGAATATTCTGTTACACAATAACTTGACAGTGATGACGAACCTTTTAGAGACCGAGTGTGCGAACTGCAACCTAAACCCCACTTATTTATCGTGAAGTGCTGTGTGGCGAACCTTTTAGAGACTGAGTGCCCAAACTGCAACCCAAAACCCACTTATTTATCATGAAGGGCCGTGTCCTTCTGACTTTCCAGTAACAAAGTCTGGCAAAGTCTATGCTGGGGTGATGGCACACGTGCCCAAGAGAGGGCTCTGAGTGCCTCTCTGAGTGCCACCACTGTTCTAGGAAATGTCACAGAAGAAAAATGTTCACACATATTTTTGAAACCCAGAGTCCCAATCTTCCTCTGCAGAAAGTTTGACAAGATGGCCTTCTCAGTTTTGCCAACTGTGA
>NC_056522.1:194365294-194443087 GCF_019175285.1 Sceloporus undulatus | reverse complement strand
AAGGAAGAAGGAGCTGAATGCAAAGTGTGCATTATTTATCATTGGGGAGTACAGACCACCAAAAAACAGAGATTTGCAGGTGCCTGTTTTTACTCCAGAGGGATGGAGCAGCCCTCAAATCACGTACCATCACTCTGGAGTAAGAAGAACCTGCAAAAACTGGGTCCTTTTTTCACTGCCATTGTTATGTCATGAATGCACCAATGGCGCACTTGTGACATAACAGACGCACCACAATGTGTGTATGCTATGTGTCCTTTATGTCAAAATGGCAGTGCCTGTGTACATGGGACACCACCATTATTGCATCGCCGGCACATACTAGGGTTAGGGACCATGCAGTTAGTGTGTGGTCCCTAACCCTAAAATTGGCACGAGCGGCACATTTGAATCATCTGTTCTGGGATAGAATTTTGATCATGTTGAAAGATTCAAAGGATTTGGCTCCTGCACCTTTCAGTTTCACCTTTTTACCCCAATGTATACCAATAGGAAGATTGAGTGTTGGACTAGGACTTCAAAAGACCACAGTTTGAATCCCCAGTCAAACATGAAGATCCACTGGATCTAGGAGTATTAGAGCTGAAACAAACTGCAGAAATGACCTATCTTGAAATAGCTTTAACTGCCCTGACACAATGCTAAGGAATTGTGGGAACTGTAGTTTTGTAAGACATTTAGCCTTCTCTGTTAGAGAGCTCTGGTGCCATAACAAACTACAGTTACCAAAATTCCCTAGCACTAAGCAAGGGCAGTTAAGGTGGTTTCAAGCAGGATTATTTCTGCAGTCTGTTTCAGCCCTTAGTGACCATGGCTGTTTCAGCCCTAAGACTCCTAGATCCCTTTCATATGAACATGAGTCAATAGAGCAATGCGGCAGCTAAAAAGGCCGATACAACTGCAGGCTGCATTAGTAGGAGTATAGTGTCTAGATCAGGGGAAGTAATAGTACCACTCTATTCTGCTTTGGTCAGGCCTCATCTGGAATTTTGCATCCAGTTCTGGTCAAGAAGGATGTTGATAGGCTAGAGTATGTCCAGAGAAGGGTGATAAAAATGGTAAAATGTCGAGAAACTATGCCCTGTGGAGCAGCTTAGGGAGCTGGGCATATTTAGCTTGGAGAAGAGAAGGTTACGGTATGACATAATAGCCATGTTTAAATATTTGAAAGGCTGCCATATGGAAGAAGGAACGAGTTTGTTTTGTGCTGCTGCAGAGACTAGCACATGGAACTTGGATTCAAACTACAGGAAAAGAGATTCCAATTCAACATTAGGAAGAACATCCTAGCAATAAGAGCTGTTTAACAGTGGAACACACTCCCTTAGAGAGTGGAGGAGTCTCCTTCTTTGGAGGTCTTTAAATAGAGGCTGGATGGCCATCTGTTGGGGTGCTTTGATTGTGAGTTCCTGCATGGCAGGGGTTGGACTGGATGGTACTTGTGGTCTCTTCCAACTCCATGAGTCTATAATTCTAAGATTTCTTAGGCATGAATGTATAAGATCAGTCTGAGATTGATTTTATCAATTAAATTGCCTCACACCTATAAACATTGTCGGGAACCACAGAGAATGAAAAAGATTACAATTCCTTCAGGAACTGTATGGTCATCAAGGACAATATTGAAGTGCTTCACATCTGACAAATTCAACTTCATTTTAATGCATTTCAGGACAGGAGAATGTTGAGGAGGATGGTGGGAGGGAGGGAGGGAGGAGAGAGAGAAAGAGAGAGAATATTGCCATTTTACCTTTCTATACCTGTTTCACTGTATGTGCTTTCATACACTGGTATTGACTTTGTGGCAAACATCCCCTCAAGTTGAATTGATTTATGGCACACTTTGTAGTCATCCAGACAGTTTCCAGTGAAATGACAAACAAGTTCTGCTTCTATACTTTCCTAATCAATGAAAATCAAAGCAAGACCAGACAAAACATAAATTCAAACTCTGAGATGCTGGAAAGCTCAAATGTATACCAGTGTGATAATTAGCATTTACATTTGATGTACAAGTTCCTTTGCCTATGATCCTGGGAAGCATTTCCAGTAAGAGCTTGGGGGAGACAAACCAAGTGGTTCACAAGCCAAGTGAGAATATGGAAGAGAAACAGGGTCTCAGAGAAGAGATGGCAGCGACCCCTTTCTTGGCCAGATTAGGGTCATGGCAACCTAACACCACAGCCCCAATCTGGCCTCTGGAGGGTGCAAAAAGAACCCACAAAAAGCAGTTCCTTTTGGCACCCTCTAAAGGGCACCATTGCTGCAGTGACACAGCTGTATGGCACCCCTTCGGTGTTGCATCATCTGGATGCAGTGCCAGAGGTGCATCATGCTGGCACCCTGGGGCAGACTTAGGGCCTGTGTCATCAGGACGCTATGTCCTGAATTCGCCGATAGGTTAGCCTATCAGGCCAGTCTGGATAGCCCCTAAGACATCTTTCACCCAGAAGCTTTGGAACCCCTTTCTTATGATGCCATTTTACAATTCTGGGAACAATGCTAATAGGGAATCATGTCTATGGTCATATCATGTGAGATTTTTCCTGTGACTGGACTGAAATGGAGGCCCAGTACAGATAGGTGGAAAGCGCCATCCTGCAGGCTGGGTGAGGGCTGAGTGTCCCCATACCCAAAGCCCTCACCATGCTCCCTGGGCGTCATCTTGGCACCTGCTCGTTTAGACTATGCCCGCCATGATGATGCCCCTTTGGCCCAGAACCCAAATGGCACTGTGCCAAAGGGGCATCATCAAGCCACGCGGCAGAAGCTATGGTGCCCCTTTGTGGCCACAAAAAGGAGCCGGAAAAACTGGCTTCTTTTTGTGCTCTGTGAAGGCTGGATCGGTGCTGTGGCCCCCCTTCATGCCCATCTGTACAGCCCCTTAGTTAAGAATTTTAAGCTTACAATAGGTAGGGGGGAAATGAAAGTTTTCCTCTGAAAATTCACAGGAGGAAGGAGAATACTTTATGCTTATGTATTTTGAATTATGTATTTTAAAAGTGTCTTCTGGAAGAAAAATGCTGGGCATTGAGAAGAATGCCTATGCCATCTAATCAACCATGGTAATCTTTCAGACATTATTAGCATGTACAATGGATGAATATAGAGGCTTGGCACTTGGGATGTTTCACTGAGTTCAAGCGGCTTGCTTGTCTCCGTCCACATTTCTCAGCATGTGCATGAGGTGTAAATAGTTTACACTCTGGAATCCTCACATTGACATCTACAGGTGATCAAGCAATATTGCTTGATGAAGGGAACACATTCCAACATACACATAACAGAAGAAGAACATACGAGAGAGGGATGGTTGTTTTCTGTCCTGTTAATGGATGCTGTCCTGTATGTAGGAATCAGACAGGCTTGTTTTGATGTGCATAATCCCAGCTGGCATCAAAGTGGTAGGTTTCCTTCTTGGCCTGCCTCCATTCTCGATAAGGTCTGATGCAACTGCCATGTGAACAGTTCTACATAATTATGGCCTGGTACATACCTGCTTGACGGTCCAGAGTGGCAGCGGCATTTTTTCCTCTGCAGCAAAGCTTCAGCTGTCAAACCGTGCGGCTTCCCTGCAGAGGAAAAAGAAAAAGCGGGTTCTTTTTCTGCTGTACCGGTTAGGTCCCAATGAAGCACTCATGACATAACTGGCGCGAAGCGATGTGCGGATGCTGCACATCTGTTACATCATAATGGTGGCACCCGTGTACACAGGGCACCACCATTATGCCACCGCCAGTATATGCTAGGGTTAGGAACTGTGCAGTTGCTGCGTGGTCCTGTAACTCTAGCACAGTGCGAGCACAGCGCTTTATGCTGTCTATACCATGCCATTATCTCACTATTTTCCATGGAGATAACCTATGCATACATCTGAACTCATACACAGGTCTTTTCAAACCCATAATAAATGTACAGCCTCTATGGCATTTTGATTGTTTTCATTCATCATATGTGTTACTGGTGACCAGAATGAACTAACATCTAGAATGAATGAATGTGAGACAGTCATATAAAGAACACCAATAGATGAAGACCAGGGGATAAATGGAGCCAATCTGATGCAAATTTAATATTTTGTAAACTTTAAATCAAGCTTGGATATGAACATATGGCCAGGTCTGAATAAAACAACACTGCTCCAGTGTCAAGATAAAATTGCCATCACTTGAAAGATTTATATTTCACAAATAGCCTATTATTTTGCAAAAGAAAAACAAACTTGGTCTTTAAAGGGAACATTTAAAGGCACTGCCAAGCTTCTTCTCTAGAGTTCTGCCAGAAATGTGGAAAATAGTGTGTGAAGCTTCTCCATGCTTCACTCATAGTTACATTTTTGATAGGAATGTATGAGATATTTATTCAGTTTGCTTTCAGTTCATTGTGTTTCAAGGCAAATATAGGCCCTGTTCAGACCAGCCATTAAGGCCGACCTGGGGCCAGAGTCGGGGCATCACGTCCACATGACACACGCCCTGACTCTGCCCCCCCCAGGGTGCCATGGTGCCACGCACCGCTCCACACATCACATGGCATCATGGTGCTCCTCCAGTGCTGCATTCATGCCACCCCTTCAGGGCTGTCTGAACATCCCCATTCTCACAGTGCACTCTTTGATCCTAGGCATGAATCATACGGCAGTTTACCATTAAAACCCAAAGATCTCTTAAATGTGTAACATAGTTTGCTCAAATTAAATTAAATAATGCACATTTTAATGATATGCATATAGAAACATCTTATTTAATGGAAAATTGCTTGGAAAGAAGCGTATATTTAAATATGTGTACAAATGTGGAAGTTGGATAAAACAAATAAGCACTGTTAAAATGGCACTTTCATCTGCTTAAATAAGATCAGTAACTCTAAGGGTTGTTGGCAACTATGGCCCGATAGAAACGGGTATGAAGCGCCGTGCTGGTGCCAATTTTGGGGTTAGCAATTGCGTGGCAATGGCACAGTCCCTAACCCTAAAACGTGTACACAGGCACTGCTATTATTTTTTATTTATATACCGCTATTCCAAAGATCATAGCGGTGAACAGCAAGTAAGCTAATTAGCAAGTAAGCTAATTTGCCCCCAACAGTCTGGGTACTCATTTTAGCGACCTCGGAAGGATGCAAGCCTGAGTTGAGCTTGGGCCCTTTTGCTGGTCTTGAACTTGCAACCTTGTGGTTTTGAGTAAATGGCTGCAGTACAGGCATTTAACCACTGCACCACCAGGGCTCCATTATTATGTAAGCACCACATGGCATCTGCACATTGCCATGTGGCACTTATATAATGAGTGCGCCAGTGGCACACTTGTTACGCCGCCCCTGTAGCTCAAAAACAACCCAGTTTTTCCACGTTCTTTTTCCTCTGTAGGGAAGCCATGCGTTTTGGCAGCTGTGGCTTCCCTCCGGAGGTAATTAGGCCACCAACAGGCCACCCTTTTTGGGTGGTCTGTCCCTCGCCTATGTAAACAATTTCAATACATGAATGGTTTACTTCTTACTTCTTATTACTAGAGTGCAAGGGAATGTCCACACTCAACACTACAGATGGGGCATATAAAGAAGTAAAGTGCCCACTTTGGAGCAGCAAGCAGACAACCTATGCTGTTAAATCAAAGATGTCTGCCAGCTTTAACTGTATCTGGAATTGGTAAAGGTCAAGTGTTCTGAGTTAATCCTCTCTTCTCCTGCTGCCCAATAAGAGCATTGAAGTTTCTCTAATATCAAGTCAGACTATTTGCCCATCTAACCTAGTCTTTTTCACCTCCATGACTTTCAGACCTTGGGGAGAGCTCAAAATCTTCTCATGGGATAATGAGAGACATGGCAATCACAAAAGGGTGAGGGAAATATAACCTAGCAACTACAGGGCTAAATATATCTGGTGTTCTAATTGTTCTGTTCCAATCAGCTTTGTGTAATGCCTATTTGGTAAGCCAAACACTGCATATTATGCTGGACTACGCTTGTCTCTATGCACTAAGAATTCTGTGTAGGACATGGAGGCAACTCAGTAGACTTTTTGCCACTCTCTCACATGAAACCTATGACTTTGAATCATGTCTTTTGATTGAAGTACTAAATGGGAGAACAGTGTGGTGTGGACTTTCTCTGGCATTGTCTGTGCTACATGAGACTTCCTGTGTCTGTTTTGAGCTGTCCAATAGCATTATGAGCACTCTACAAGTGGCCATAGCATGTTCTTCTGATAGCAAGGATGATATTCCTAGCATGTGCATGTGTGTGTGTGTGTGTGCATGCATCTACATGTGTGCATGCATATGTCCATTTCTCTTTTTTCAACTGACATTTGGTATCCCATTATATAGGAGAAAAAGGAAAATAACTTTGCCTTACCTTTTGTCTGGGTTTCTGTTGCCTATAAATGAAACCAGAATGTAGCTCTGGAAAGATAGCCAAAAATTAAGTTCAACTTCATTTAGTAAAAAGTCCAACCAGTTAAACCCAAACATTCATGTAAGGTCAGTGTGCTATTATTCAATAATTCCACTATTTCTCATGCTATTAAAATAAGACTCCTAAGTAACTATTATTATTACTAAGGGCTCATCTACACTGGCCAGAATACTCTGGGCTGCTCCTGGGGTATTTTGGTGCTGGAGCTGCTCCAGATTCCCTCTGTTACTTACAGTTAGAGAGGTTCCACCTCAACATTAGGAAGAGCTTCCTGACAGTAAGAGCTGTTGGACAGTGGGGCAGACTCCATTGGGGTGTGGGGGAGTTTTTAAACAGTTGCTGAATGGCCATCCGTCAGGGATGTTTTGATTCTGTGAAAGGCCAAATGGGATTGGACTGGATGGCTCTTGAGGTTTCTTCCAACTCTATGATTCTAGGGCAGATTTGGTACAGAACTGGCTTTTCTTCATGAAAACAGTTTACATTTGAATTGAGGCCTTGGCCCTGCATCATGTAGACAGGTCGTGGTGAAAATGAAGGAAACTGGTGTAATTGGCCCATGGAGACATTCCCTGGCTGGGTTTGAAAGATGAAAGATGTAAGTTCTGTGGTCTTTGCCCTTCATTCTCTCCTTCATGGAGTTCAGCAAAGTCTAGTTCTGAAGGTGTGGGGGATACTGTGGGGATGAGCTGTTTTCTCAAACACCATGACTGTAAAAGGGGCTAAAAAATGTTAGCTTGGAGTCTTTTAGCTGAGTCTTTCCCTGTCTTTCATTCTGCTCCTCCTGGAGCTTAGGAGCACAATCCTATGGGGTGGGGGATGTCTGTGTGTTGTTGTGAGGAAAGAGTTGCCATCTTCTCTCATTTCTATATTTAAAGTAAAAATATTTGAAAGAGCATGAGCTTGCCAGAAATATAACCACTGTTGGCACAAAAACAGCAGTAGCTGCTGCAGTAGACATGTTTGAATACCTCAGGAATAATACTGAGGTTGGGAAAGGGCCAATTTTATCTGTATCTACTTTAATATCTATATTTAAAAATCAAGTCATCCTTTCTTCAGCTCAGGAGTCTAAGTACATCTTTGAAGAGGCACATATAATTCAATATATTGCAGCCTATATCCCGCTGACCAAGTCTGGCAGATTCCAATTGATTTTCTCTTCTCTTGCAGAGCCCTGTCTGTCACAAGCAGCTAATTAAAAGTGCCGTAATCTGATATAATCTGTTTTCCAATTGGTCAGAACGTCAAGCTATCTAACAAAAGTAATTGATTTGTAAACTGCCAAACTTAATTCATGTAGACTTCCATTGTCCCTTTTGGGCCATATCCTCAAAACAAATTTGTCAACTGCTCTGTTGACTGATCGGCATGTTTTAAGTTTCCATTCATTATGAATCAAGCCAAAAATGACAATAGTTGAACACTGTCTTAATAAAGATGGACTAGTGCAAAAAGAAGCTAAAATCTTTCTGTGTATTTTCCCCGTCTCATCTCTATTCCCATTGTTTTCACCATGTAAGACCAGATCTGGATTTTCCCAGCAGATGACTCTATAAAGAAAATGAATTTGTTTGCTGGAATGTTTCTGACTCCTAAACCACTTAATGCATATTGTCAATCTGTTTCCACTTGAGGGGTTGTGACTCAAGGGATGAGCTTGATATGCAAACTATCTCCACTGAAATGGAGTTTGTTTCTGGTAATACAAAATGATTTAGTCTGTTTTGATTAAACTGTAATGACTCATGATCGCATGTAGATCATGCCTTGTGGCTACAGTTGAGTCAAGAAGAACAGATCTATCAAAACCAGATCTTTTTATGGAGTAGATCTTCAAAAACTGCACTGAGGAGGGTGAAAGAAATCAATGAAATTAATTTCTAGAGGTAGCCAATACATATAGTCAATATGTTAATAGTTAGAAGGACTAGCCATGAAATAAAGGCAAAAGACTATTTCTGAGACAGATAACTGAGCAAATCAAAGAGACATCTTCATGGCCTCTTCATGGCATCCCTGACACCTGAATGTCTGCATTAAGCCAAAGTAAGGAATGTTTAAAATGCCAGTCTGGAACAATGAGTTAAAACAGTCCTGATAAAGGGGATTGATGGGTACCCATGTGGGGTTCAAAATGTATACTTTTCTATAACCAATGAGTGAACAAAATATGCCTATGTTTAAATCCCATACACCAGTCAATGTGTAGCTTAAGAGTTCTTTGTTTGAATTCCTATAAAAGGGAATTCCAATTGGAGATTGGGGCTTCAGACTTGGGAAATTATTCCTCTGAAGCGTGCCAGCTAATAAAACTTTCTGGCAAATTTCTAGGGTCCCCCTGATTGTTTCCTGGGATACCTGCAATACACGTTTCAAAGACGTCATAACAGTAAGAAGAAAAATTGCTAATAATGTTAATTGCTTATTTCAAGAACAAAGTTTGTAAAGAATTGCATCTCTACTGTCCACACAGACTTCCTATGTAAAGAGGCCTGTCTGTAAAGAAAATGGAAGATGAAGGGTAGACAGGAGTTTATCACAATCCTTACCTTCCACTCTGCTCTCGTCGCGTAAACATCAGCGATCTGCGACGGGAGCCTCCTAGTGCGATCGTGGATGATGCAACATTTCCGTTTTCATCTTGGAAGAATTATCATAAGTGTTCATAAAAGGGCCCTTTTTAATAATGATTTAATCCATTATTAAAAAGGGTCTTTTAAAAACACTTATGATAATACTTTCATAATGAAAACGGAAGCGTTGTGCCATCCGCGATCCCACCAGGAGGCTCCCATCACAGATCAGTGACGTTTACGTGATGGGAACAGAGCAGAAGGTAAGGAGTGTGATCAATTAGCCCCTTTCTTCAAGTGTCTTCACTTTCCTTCTACCAGCTTCCAAAATGAAATCATCTGTTTGCCTTTGGCCACAACAACTTGGTTTTCTAGCCCATTCTAAGCTTTTTACACTTTGATTTTGGCCTTTTTCTACCTTGGAATGTGGGCTTTTCCTTTTAGATGTGAGATCTTGACCATGTCTCATCCCCTGCAGTTCTATTCTAGCATACCCTTCAAATGAGTTGGCAGTGACAGTCATTATTAATTCACCGTTGCTCCACCTTTTCATCTACTTTCAAAATATCCCAGTTTCTCTCTCATCCTCCTGCATTCTACCTTTGTCCTTAGATTACTTCCACTGTTGCAAAGTACAAAAGTGGTTTGTATTCAATTATCAATTGCACTCAGTTAGGGGAGAGAGGAGAGGAGAGGAGAGGTGAGGTGAGGTGAGGTGAGGGTGGAATCTTGCCAATTCCTGGAGGCTCAGACAAAAGCAAACCGCTGCATTCTCTCCTCATCAATATGTTCCCCATCTTGACTATACTCATATTGCTTGGCCATATGAATCCAAGTGTTCATCCGTGAAATAACTGTCTACTTTAATGGACTAAGATCTACATGAGCATTTTTCCTTACAAGGATCCCTGGTGACTCTCTTTAAGGAATCACTTTTATCAAACTGAAATTTAAGTGTCCCCACTGTTAAATTCAGTTGGACTTACTTCTAAGTAAACATAGAAGGGAGTGGACTCTCACTTAGGCTGCTGCCACAGTACAGAATTAATGCAGCTCAACATTGCTTCAACTTTTATGGCTCCATACTATGGTATCCTAGGATTTGTAGTTTGTTGTGCACCAGACCTCTCTGGCAGAGAAAGCTCAATATCTCACAAATCCACAGATCCCAGAATTCCACAGCATTGAGGCAGAAGCTGGAAATAAATAAGGTGAAAATGAACTGGAAGCACACAACAACCTCAACCAATAGAAAAGGCTGCTTTTGCACAAAGGTACTTAGATCTTTTAATATGGCAGTTCTGGTGACTTCAGAAGATGCAGCCATGCCTGAACTTTTCTTCAAATCCTGCCAATAAATAAAAAAGTTTAATCATACCTTTAAAAATCCCTCCAAAAACCCTAACTTTCAGCATACACCTCTATGGATAGAGGGCAGCAATATAAGAGTCATGGACCAAAATACAATTGTTGGACCCACTGTAGTAGGCCCATAATATACATGAGAACTCGTCAAGTAAATATTTATACAAGTTCTATTCCTGTAAAGAGTCTCCTCTATTTGAGACTAGCAATGGATTTAGGCCATGATCTTAAGGGGCTACTAGTCTTAACTATTTTTATCCATTTTTGACAACAAACTCAAAAGTTATTTATGTATTTGTGTTTCCTATGATAGACATGAACACATCTTTGTTATAAAGCTGGGGACACAAATACCTCTAGCAGTAGGACAGCACTGGCTTCAAGCAAAATTTCTGCCATCACTAAAGGTTCAGGCTACAATCAATGGATTTTCCCCCATTGTCTTCTGCAGCATGTGGGCTGCACCCTGTGTTTCATTGACTGGGCCCATAGAGTTAAGTACTTTGCTTAAGTGCTTGGCTGAACTTTTAAAATCAATGTGAATTCTATTATAAGATTAATAGTTTCTGAACAATATGGGTAAATTCATTAAATTCAGGAAAAAAATAATGTGCTTACTTTCTTTCTTTTCTTTCTTTCTTTCCTTTTTTTTTTTTTTTGAAATATCCACTCTGCTGTCATTTTTTATTGAACCAGAGCCCAAAGAGAGCAAAAGCAAGATTCTCGTTAATTGTTATCAACCTTGGATGCTGTATAAATACTTATTTTCATTAGTGCATTTCTGGGAAATGCCACTGCAGAGATCACACACAATTTATGCAAAACATTACTTTCAAGCTGTCTTCTTTCGGGTAAATTGAACTTTATTTTCTGCTGACACAAAGAGGAGTGGATCGTAAAAGATCTCTGGGTCTTTTAAAGCATTTTATAAATTGAAAGTACATGTCATTTTCCAAGTGGTCATTAAAGATGAAAAAAGAAGTCGGTTATGCAATTATATTGAGTTGAGCTTATGTTTGACTGGCATTAATCATACTTGCTGGGTGGTTCCAAAAAAGTGAGTCTTTCAAGTGTGGCTCAGCATACCACCCCATCGAGATCATTTTCAGGGAGCCAGGGGACATAGAAAGCACCCTCTTCTAAGCACAATCTTAATGTTTTTATATAAAGAATGTAACACCTTCTTAACATTGTTCCATATCACCAAAAAAATCTGGAGAAATTGCTCCACCCCACCCCAAGGAGATGAAGCTTCAGGAGGACCAAAAAATAGTCGTATCAAATAAGATTTTTTCCCCCTCACTAAATGGATTTTTTCTTCAGTGCCCAAATTTCTAGCCTTGCAAAGCATGAGAAACTGAAACTTGTTCACACCTAGAGCCCTTCTATTTGCCATGTTAGCATTTCCTTGGTAAATTTGCATGCTCTTTTTATTTGGATGTGTAAACTACATTTCTGAAGATTTAAGCTTAGTGCAATGCTAGAAATTTGGGGACTAAAGAACCTCTCAGTGTAGGACACAATTCTTATTTGGGGGGAAATATCTTCATTTTGTTTCCACTCACATCTGCCAACTGCCCCCCCCCCCAATAGTTTCAAAGTCATGAGGATATAGCTGATGCACTGAAAAGGTCCCTCTAGTTAGCTGGTATGTTGTTCTTATGAAGAGGAAATACTCAGATCATTCTCTAAAATATCTAATACTAGTAGCTTATTCCCTATTTAAGATTTGATTACACCCAGCTAGTTTTTATTTAAACCATATGAAAGAGAAACACACACATAGCATCCCTAGGGTTGGTGTCACCCGGTGCGGTCACTCATGGGGGGTGGGACTTCAGGGGGCAGGACTTCCAACTGACTTCCATGGCGTATGGAAGTGCACACATGTGGCTGGAAATGCCACTGTCAGCTGGAGAGGGTGGGGAAGCAGCTGCTCAGCCTCAGAGAAGGTGGGAGGAAAGCCGAATGGCCCCAGGAAGGACCAGGAACCAACTGGGTGTCATCCCTCTTTTCTGGGGTGTCCTCCCTCTTCTGAGGTGTCACCTGGTGTGGCTGCACCCCCCAGTGATGTTACTAATCTTCCCCCATTCCAAATAATTCCTTTCTACTGTCATGCTAACTTCATAGAAGAGACCACCATTTTTGGTATAAGGGAAAATTCTGTGGCTGTTTGCTTCCAGGACAATTCATTAAGGGCAACATATGCTTTAAAATAATATCTTGATCTACACACACACACCCTACAGAAATATGTTCTTCCTGTGATGCCAACAAGTTGTGAGGAATGAGCTACAAATTTATTTCATCTCACCGAAACTCCATTGAAATCCCTTCACTATTCACCTCACCTAGGCCTTTCTGAGACCCAGTGTTGTGTAGTGGTTTGAGTGTTTGACTACAACTGTGGAGACCAGGGTTTGAATCCACACTTGACCATGGAAACCCATTGGGTAACCTTGAGCAAATCACACTCACTCAGCCTTACAGGAAGACATAGGCAAACTCTCTCTGAAAAAGTCTTGACAAGAAAAGACTGTAAGCGGTTCACGTTTGGGTTGACATAGCTTGGAAATGATTTGAAGGCACACAACATCAATAGCAAGGCTTTGTAAGTGAAAATTAGATGGAAAATTAACATGCTGGAATTTTTTTAGCGCTTGGAAAAGTTATTGTTTTCGACTACAAGCCCCAGTATCTAAAATCCAGTTGTCATCCAAAAAGTCCATTCCAAGTCTTGCAATTTATTAATCTGTAGACGCAGAAACATATGTGCCTACATGCCTTTAAATTCCTTAGTTCATCTCAGCAAGAAACTCTAGTATCCCCCCTTCACAGAACACAGTCACATGGCTGATGTTTACTGTGTTTTTCTAGTTAATGAAATCAGAACACCAACCTTTCCCCTATGAACCAAAACTAAATAGAGAGAATTTCTATGCCTTATAAATTAATGAGTGTTCATATCTTCTTAATCATTCACATCAATATTACAGTCACCTCTAAATTGGGATTCAAAGATACATAACTGCACAGAATTTTTTTTAAGAAAAATCTAGCACTAAATTAATTATTAGATTTGACAGCCATATTAAGAAACAAATCCAGATTAGTGAAATTAATAGTTTCCATGTTGGTCTACAAGTGTTTGATACTGTTCCTCTTCAACTTATTTTACTGTTTACTGCACTTTGATTAGCAAAATTAAGCTAGCAGGACATAACTGACTGACTGCTTAAACAGAGAGAATTACAGCTGTGTTAACAGCAAAGGAGTAATTGATTTTCTGGATTTAGATTTTGGTAAATCAAACTACTCTGGTTTTGACTACAGCCCAAGAAACAGTATACTTTATTTTTATTTATTCTGTTGTGCATAAGGCCCATGCACTCAGGAATGGCAGTGGCAACAATAAAGCCAAAAATGGATTTCTGCTGTAGAATTAATAATTAGGCTGAAAGGAAAGAAATGTCAGCACCTAAATAACCATTTTTTCAACTTAGAAAATGATGCCTTGCTCTTACTGGTTCCATTTGCACATGTCCTTCTTCTGGGCAGTGAGCTATTATTGGAGTTCCAACACTTTTCCATGTTTTAGTTTCCAAGGAAGGAAGGAGCATTTAATAAAGGCTCATTTAATTTTAAAATCTCTTCCTTTCCTAAACTCTTCTTGGACCTCTGGAATTTCTCTGTCCATGTATTGTTGAAGTCTGTGTGGCAAAATTTTGAGCATGATTTTGCTTGTGTGGGAGATTAGTCCTATGGATTTATAGTTGCTGCAGTCTTTTTTGACTCTTTTTTTGTGTGTGTGGATGGGGATGTATATTGATCATTTCCAATCTGATAGCCATTTTGTTTTCCATATCTGTTGACATATGTTGGCTCGCACTGAATCAGATACCCACTCTATTTACACACTAACAGTAATTAAAGCTTTCAAATATTGGTGGAAGATTCATTCAGTGGAATCTGACAGATTTCCAAAACTGTGCCTGGAAGAACAAATAGGCACACTTCAACACACTTCATGGATTAGCCAGCTTCTCCAAACTATGTCACATCTTGTCTTTTCAACACAATATCTCTTTTTAGTTGGACACCAGATTGCAGATATATTTAAACAAAGAGTCATTGATGTGAATTACAAAACTGATATTGAGACACTTGCAAGCATCAGGTCATTGAAATAGTTGGCCAAAAATAAAATGTCTTTCCAAACAGAAAAACATCAGGCAATGAGGTTGACTCAGTACCTTAGGACAGCTTTCACCAGGGTGAGATTTGAGCAGTTAAATTTCACAATCACATATGGACGATTCCACCAAGTGCCATATATAGAGATAACATGTATCTGTGGAGCATCTGAAATAGAAGATATTGAGCATATCCTATTTAACTTTCAAATACAGTTCCTACAGACAATACTTGATAGAACTACATACTGTGACCGTAACGAACAGATATCTTATTTCCTTCAAGGCAAAATATATATATGTAGTCATTAGAACTGCTAAATTCATAGGCAGGGCTGTTCATGAGAACACATGAGAACACATTTTATTGAACACACTGGAGTTGCATGTAAAGGCGTTGCATTTACTTAAACATATATTGATTTTGTATTTTATCATCTTTCAGTTTATTATAAGACAACAGTATATTACTATTAATTTATATTTTAATTTACTGCAGTCAAATTTATCTTATCACATTCTATTTCATTCACATTATTCTCTGTACTTAAAATGTTTGATGTTAACGGTTTTGAGATAGATGACTGACTAATCAATAATTTTTTTACCTAGCTATATAAAATATAAACAACCAAATATTCCTAAACAGCTTGCAGAATCAAATGCAGTAGTAAATACACCAGAACGTGTAATAATATGATGGCTCTTGCATCTACATAATATACTTTCCACTGGAGTCTCCAGCAGATCACAAATTGCTTTCACCATAGCCACAAATGGCTTTAAATATGTATTTTTTACAATTTGGTTTTATTTCATTCCTCCATCTTTATCCTGATTTATATTTACAGTCTTCCTTCTGCTCTGTACTGACATTTTATTTGTTGACATTTAGGAAAGGTCATCATTAGCACATTTTCAAATAAAATGGTATAATTTATCTAAAGTTTAAGCAGCATTAAGTAATGTTGATCAATTGCCCCCTTTAATAACTTATTGCTAAATTCAAACTGCCTTTGAACCAAGGTGATTTTGTCCCCCCTGCTTCCGCTCCCACTTCTAGGCAGCAGCAAACCAGAGGTCTAAACAAAGGACATCTCAACACATGGTGTTGGATTGCCTATTATGGAAAAAGGGAATGGAATTGTCACATAAGCAATGTGGTTTATTTTAAAATGCAGACAGACACGACAATTGGTGGCTGGTGACTTTGATGTCAGCAGGATAGTGAATCCACTCTGATTTATTGTCAGAACTTTACCAGAGCTATCCTTTTGAGGTGGGATTCTGCACCTTGGATATCACTTATAAAGTCATATTAATGTTTGCACTAGATTCACCATTCCATTCACATTGGACCCACCCATCATGTTTGCACATTACCAGGGTCATCATTGTGTATGAGATCTGATGCACTTTGACCTTCTCTCAGATCAAGAAAGTTCACATCCTGTCACTTCCTACTTCCTAACCACACACGTGCACACATATACATGATTTCCTTTCAAGGAAGTTCACTTAATGTCACTTCCTACTTCCTAGACACACATGCATGCATGCGCACACACAGAACTTCCTTTCAATAACATTTGCCTCCTGACTTTTCCTAAGATATTGTAAGATGAAAGGTGTTTATGCAAAAAAAAAATTCCACCCAATTTTCCATTTTTATTTTATTTTCTACTAGGCATACAACATTTCATGCCTATTGAGCAGACTCCATCCTTATTGTGACTTTGTGCTAGAAATGTATACGTATATGTTTAAAACAAATTTGGTTTGGTTTAAAACAAATACCTTCCCCTTTAATTCCCTCCTGCATTTTAAACATTCACCATCTGAAGTTTGATATTAGGAGGACACAATTCTCAAAGATCTATTCAACACTGTTGAAAGAAATGTACAACCTATAAAATGATTTTAAATGTAGCACTATATAAAGACACAAAATAAGGGTAAAAGATTTTAACTTTCCATGGCAGAGAGATGTGTGAATCCTTTGCAATAACCGTGTCAATGAAACCCAGGAGAGCAGTAAAAGATTAAAAACAAACAGTCATTTTACTGTTGGAACATAAACTTTTCTCATGAGATGTTATCATTAGGCCCATCATTACAAGCACTTTCCCCTCCCCCTTCTCCTTTGTATCGTAAAAGTGAGATGGCATTTATTGGGCTTATATCTGGCACAATAAACCATCAAATAAAGATTTATGGTAGGAGGAGAAATCGTATAACATTTGTTTGTGGTGCTGTAAGTCTTTCAAGAAGAGACAAAGGGAATATAGGTAGGAGAGAGGATTCCAAAAGCCCTTATACTCAATTTTAAGAACATATGGTTAGTCTGCTATAAACCTTGGTATGATGTAAATCAAAGGTAAACCTAATATGAGAAGTGAGGTCACACAGCATGCCCCCAACCATACATTTCCAAGCACATAGCTAGATAAAATGGCAGACATTTTATATCTGTGAAGCAACTAGCTTCATGGGTAAAATGGAAGACAGACATGTTGGTCAGTATTTGTTGTCATTGTGTGTGCCCTCAAGTCTTTTCCGACTTTCGTTGACCTTAATGGTGACCCTAAGGTGAACCTATCACAGGGATTTCATATCAAGAATTGTTCAGAGGGTACTATTTCTCTGATCTCTCTGTTTATATGTGTGTATGTGTTTATTTTTATGACAGGGCCTTCTCTGTAATGGGATCCTGATGATGGAACTTTCTCCCAGAGGAGAGGTCAGATGTGTTCCATCTCTTTTAAACTTCTGATGGACAACTGAGATTATGTTTTGCATGACCTTCAGACTTTAAATTCAGGACTGGCCACTGCAGCTGTTTTAAATGTGCATTATTTTTAAATCATTTTAAAAGAAATTATAGGCATGGCTAGTCTGAGCTAGAGTGGAGTTAAACCCTGTTATCCCTCATACTGAGAAAACATAGCATAATGAACTTGAGCTCCAAGAAGCCAGGGTCTGAATATGATGAACCATGGCCTTAGGTAAGTCACACTCTATCATTATGATATGAAAGCAATAACAAACTTGCTCTGAAAATATCTTGCCAAGAAAACCCGAGAAGAAAGCTGACATAAGTTGAATTTTATTTGAAGACACTTGACATCACCAGACTCCCCACAATCCACATGCTTTCTATCTTCTCGTGACAAATCCTGCACCCAATGACAAACCATGTGGTTTAAGTAATGTGTAATTCAGCTCAGCGGATTAATTTCTGGGTGAGAAACAAGAAAACAGCAGAGACTGCATAATGTATTATGGATGTGATTGTGTATACATACTCCTTCACACACACACTATTTTTTAAAAAGGGTATGTTAACCATGTATGCACAGTTTTAATCATTCAGCTGCAGGGAAATTGATGTATAGGTCAAACTAAATCTATGTGCCAATAAAGTATAGAACAAAAGAATATGAATGAGCTGAAAGACCTTTCTTTTTGGATATGTGTCAGTAAATAAGGCAGAAAGAAAAAAGAAGGAAAGAAAGAAAGAAAGAAAGAAGGAAAGAAAGAAAGAAAGAAAGAAGAAAGGAGAGAAGGGAAGGGAAGGAATGAATGAAGGAAAGATTTATCTAAATGTCAGGTTATTGTGAAAATTCAGCAATCTGTGGCAGGTAAAATCTAGCAGTATTATGGTATTTGTGGATGAGGGTGGTGGTGATGGGATAACAATGTATCCTTTTTGAGATTGTTTAGTAACATCTAATCAGCAGTTAACCCATGACAAAACAATGTGATCTCAAATGTTATTAGGTATACATTTTTATTCTAATAATGAAATACGTTGTGTACCCTCCCTCTTTTCCCAATATTAGTAATTTTAGCACATGGTACATTTAGCACATATGCATTATCTTGGTTATAACTCATATTAGCTTTTTTGCCAGGCCCTGCTCTGCATTCTTAATTAGGTTCACCGGTTGCAACTCACACATGTCTTTTAGGTGATCCAGATGACCTTTCAAGGGCCAGCAACAGAAGGCTAGAAGCCTCTCTTCTTTGCAGCATTTCACTGTTTTGTCTGTTAAATAAGTATGTAATTACTTCCAGTCTTATCTTATTCCAACACTATGTCACTAAATGACTTAACACAGCTGAAAGTGAAGTAATCCTTTGCCAATCCGATAAGCTTTAGCTTGACTTTTTGGTAGTTGACTTGTACTTGATGAGAAATTCCTTTTCTATCCCCCCCCCCTTCTCTTTTGCAAGCAAGAATGTAAAATCTTCTAAAAGTTTTCCAGAAAGCACACCTAGATCTAGCTTGTTATTTATTGTCATGACTTTGCTACCTAGCTCTGCCTTTCAGCCTCTTGAAGCTGTCTTGTCTTTTATGGCGTTACATTATTTTCTTCTTCTCAGCTTTCTAAGAGGTCCACAGTTCTGATGGATAGCTTACTGCAGTCCAGTTAAAAAGACTGACTGAGAGTGTAAGTAGAGGGTACTACTTATTATACTGATGCCAAGACTCCCCTCCTTGCATTTGAAAAAAAATGCAGTGTGACAGGCAAAAGGCAGAATCCAACTTGAAAGTTATTAAAGTCTCCCACCTGCCCACCCGCCATACATGGTGTGTCCAAATCATCATGTTTGATTTGTTTGCTCTGGCTCCAGTGTATGTGGCCAGGATATGGTGAAGAATCTTTAAAAAGTCATATCTTGGCAAAGAAATAAAAGTGTGAAGCAGAGGTGTGGAAAGGTTTACATCCCATAAGGGACCAGCACAATAAAAATCTCATGGTCTGTGATGCTGCTAACTTGGCCATCATGGTACAAAAATAGGCCAAGGCCAATTGCTACTGAGTAACATAATTCCAGCTAGTCTAGCCATCTGCTCAGTTTCTCCTAGGGATATAATTCTTCACTGTTTCATCTCAAAGGCAGCAATGAGTAATTTCAGTAGTTTTCTTCCCACTGCACAAAAGTCTTCCAAAACCACATAGTTTTCAAAGGGTATTTCTAGTTCAGGACTGATTCTGCACAAAGTTCACATGTGGTGGTTTTGCAGGAGAAACAGTATTTTCTGCACATGAAACAGCATTTTCTGGAAAATAATATTTCAGTGAATAAATGTTAATTCATTTGCATGGAAATATTAAAATACGGTTTCATATACAGAAAATGCTGGTTCCTGTGCAGAAAATACTGTTTTCTGCACAAAATAACCACATGTGAACTTTGTACAGAACAAGTTCTTAATGGTGAAGATACTCCTCAGCTCAGGATTCGTCTCATCAGAATTATCAACACACAAAACACATGTTTGTTTGTTTGTTTACTATTTTCCCAAATATTTTTGTATATTCTTTCCATCTCTAGTTCTCTCTCTGTCATCTTGGTAAGGAATCCACTGTCATCTTACTGAAGATCTGAAAATATTAGTTTAAACAAAATTGTAGAATAACATGTGAGGTTTGTTCTTTTTTTCTTTTTTCTTTTTTCCTTTTTTGTAGTTTTGAGAAACCATGATGAGAACAATCCTGGAATGATAAGATTTTTCATCTTTCAGAACTTATTCTGCGCAAAATTCACACACAGTTGTTTTGTGCAGGGAACTGCAGTTTTAAATTATTTTCTGCTGATAGAATGATGTTTTCTGAATACAAAGATGCTATCTTCTGTGCAAATCAAACATAGGTAAATTTTGTGCAAAATAGGCTCGTAATTGTACATAGGCCTCAAAAACTGTATAGTTTTAAAAGATTTGATTGCAGCAAGAAGAAATTTGCTTAAAATGCTCATATTTCTTTTGACACAAAAACATTCCAGTGTCCAGGTCAAAAGTCCAAAACCCATTGTAAGACTATGTGTTTATTTTTTTTCCCCATTTTTATTTAGAAATATACACACATTTAAGACAAAAAAAACCCATCCTCATAACATCTCACAAATATCACAATTACAAATTAACAAATAAAAGAAATATATATACATAAGATAATAGATATCGGTATCCTTCTAGTTCTACTTCCTTAACAATCCGACATCACCACAATTTGTAGTTTAGTTGTTTACTCCTAATACCCAATATATAAGACTATGTGTTTAGGGTAGCTTTAAGGACGAAGAGCCATTCTTTTCTTGATCTCACATGCAAGTAAAAAAAAAATGAAATTTCCTCATTTGTGACATCATGAGACATGTTCTTGAGAACTTGAGAAAATGTTCACATTTGCAAGAACATTTTTTGCACAAATCGTGTGAATTATATGAACTGCAAAAAAAAATGTGTGAATGATATAGTTAAGCTGCCACAGGCCTGGTATAGTTTCGCCTGAAAGGGCGGGCTGGGGCCGCCTTTCCTTGCCGCATAGCAGCACCACAGCAACCAAATTGCGTGGTGCTATGCGAAAAAAGCGACCACTAAAAAGTGACTACTTTTTACCACCGTAAACAGCTGGCAGTGGTGAGAGCACGTCGCTGCTGTGAGACTCCATCTGGATGCTGTGCAGCAGTGATGTCATAGTTATGCACGCTGTCTGGATGGTGCCGCACAGCTGTGGCATCATGGCAACGTGCTAAGGTTGTGGGACGTGTGCACGCACCGCCCCAAGGCAACCCTAGCACATCGCCATGATGCCACAAAGGGCCTGTTTGTACCAGGCCACAGTTTGCTGCATCTACACAGATTTTTAAACATGAGAAGAATGGAATGGGTTGGAGCTATTGTTCATCTATAATTCTCTTTTTGTGCTTGCTGTGTATATTTATACGCATGCATATGTCTTTATAAAAGGAGAATAGATTTGTTCTGGGAATTCTTGCACGAACTGAAGGTATTTTGAAAGGAAAAAACCTCCACCTATCTCATTTGTGCAGGAGGTGACACTTCAATGGTTTCTGATGGCTTGAGAAGGTTCTAAATACTCTCTGTGTGTGTAATGGGCATTTTTAATTTTAAAAATAATTCTATGGCCATAAAACATAACTACTCCTCTGGAAGAAAATCCCTAAGTATGTGTAAAACCAAAAGCATCTGAACTTTGAGTGAGGATAAGTATTGGTTTTCCACACTGGGCTCAGGGCAGAACAACAACTGGCTTAGGCTGCATTTCTAATTTTCTCCAAGGTTTTACTATTCAAAATGTTTTTTTCCAGCAGAAGGAATATAGGAAGCAACATATGGTATGAATATAACACTCTGGGTACCCTATGAACATAGGTAATCACTGCTTTATAGGTGATATAAACACAATTCCCTAGTTCATTTGCTTCATTCTCTTTGCATCTGCCAGCTTTAAGTTGGACAGGTTGCTTGCCACATAATTTGATTGCAAGTTGCAGGTCTCAAAGCAATATTCATTAACAGTTCTCTTGCTAGTGCCTTTTGTAGCTGAACTTTTCATTCAACAAAGGGTTTGACATGGCTTCCAGATGAGACATTCTGGCCCTTGTCCTTGGAATAACACTTATATCATGCCTCCTTTGTCTTCTCATGCCCTACAAGGTGCATACATATCTTAGCCCCGTCGTTAAGGGGCTAGCTCTCAAGCCTGGTTTGTATGGGCCAAAAGTCCCCCCTCCCCCCAGCATCATCCTGTTCAGACGATGTATGGGCCAAACCTCATTTCTGGTGCAAATTATGTCTGGCATGCCCTGCACCAGAACCAAGGCATAACAAGGTTAAAACAGACTAAAAATACTTACCAGTTGCTTTGGATCTTCCAGAAAGACCCAGAGCCTCCGTTCCTACACTGTGGTCACTGTATGCACAAGTGTCCCACTGGGCCATCAGGCACATCCACCACCCAGCATATGACCATCACTTGACACATCATTGTGACCTAAGACACAAACAACCCATGGTAGTGTCACCCATGATGGGTGGCCCAGTCGTAGACACAATAGGTGGCCCATACATTCACTGTGGTGCAGAAATGAAGATCAAAGTATATTGGGCAGGATGGTGAAGTTGGAAGCTCAAGATACTCCAGGCTGCCCCTGGAGTATTCTGGTCAGTGCAAACAAGGCCTCAGATTTTGCTCTGATGGACATGTGTGGCTGCCATTGAAAACCATTTGGAAGGTACAACTTGCATAGAATATATCAGCCAGGTACTTAGAGGTAAGACCCATATCATTACAGTTCTTAAAGGAGCTGCCCAGGTAACTAGTTTGTTTCCAAGAGCAATTTTAAGTTGCTGACTTTAACATACAAATTGCCTTTCAACCCAAATATATGAAGGAGTGTTTCCTTTCCTATAGATCAACTTGAGCCTCAAAGCTCAAAAGGAGAATCCCTCAGAATTTCATGGGAAAGCTGTGCCTGAAAGGCTCTTCTTTGTGGTAACTCCTTCAATTCCTTTCCATCTGAGACACATCTACACCTTCACTATATATATTTCATTGCCAAGGCAAGCTGAACTTTTTTTGTCTAGTCTTTTGTAACTAGATGATATCTATGATGCCATGTTGTTTTTCCTCTGCATTGATGATCTTTGTGAAATTAATGTGGGCTTTAAACTATGGTGTTTTATGTCATTTTATTTAGCTTCATTGATATGTAGGCACCTCACAATGGGAACACGGGATAACAAATGGACTATAAATTCCCATAAATAAATAAATAAATGCTAGGTACACATGTGAAAGATAGAAATCTACAAGTGACTACAGAGAACAGGATTGCTATATTTACTATGAAGTATTAAGAGTATATGGCAGGGTTGTGTGCTATTTTTAAAACTTGTACTACTTTTTAAAAAATCCTAAATATGTCCCAAAATGGGCCTTTAAAATCCTATTTATTTCCACTGGGATTGGATGAATCTGTTATGTTTTCCACCTGTCATTTTCTCTGTCATTTTCTTTTGCTCCACTCAGGCAAGATGAATCCTTCATTTTCCTCACTTTGGCATTTTTTTCCCATCCCATTTACATGAAAAAATACACATTGTGGTAAATTCTTATCAAAAACTAATGGACATAAATGGACAAATTCAAAAGCCACAGCTGTATACAGCATGGTGAGGACCCGTTGTGCCTGCCTGATCTGAGATGTGAAAAATGAGGCAACAACCAGGAAAAAAAAGGTGGCAACCTTATTCAGCACTGTAATGGTGGCTGGCGACTTCCATGCCATTAAGCCAATAACACCATTCCAGGTTTTAGTCCAAAATTTAAAGGAACTATTCAAGGATCTGAGCCTATTTGGAGGAATAGGTTCAGCATCTATTTTAGTTCCTTTAAAGTTCAGGCTAAAACCTGGAGCAGATCCATCATTCCACTGACAAGAATCCTTCCCCCACTTGTTACAAGATTTCATGTTAAAAACTAAGCACTTAAAACACCCTCTGACAGAATGGACAAATCTATAAATTTCAATCTTTCACCCATATTTTTAAAGATATATTAATTTCCTTTTGTTGCATTTATGGCATTTTGCATTTCGTGTATGGAGAGGGAGAAAGTGAGGGAGATGCTTGAAATCGTTCTCATGCTTCTATTCCATGGCCTGTTGTAACAATATATAATGGACAAAGAACATGATATATGGCCACCAGCATGCAAGTGGGATGTCATTTATGCTAGGAAAGGGAGAAAGGGACAGGCAGTTTGGGCTAATCACTCCTCTGCTCCATCATTTTCCTTCTTGTTCTTCATTTGTAGAAAAGGAAAGGACGCAATGAGGAATTTAAAAAGAGCTTGAGGGAAGGGCACTTTGATTCTTCTTCAGATCATCAGGCTATGAATGAAATGAATTGGATGAAAGGATGGATTAGACGTCAGCTGTGGCTTCCATGTCAGGGGGGTTGTGAGACCACTCTAAGGTTCAGTATCTATCTAGGTTATAGACCCTAAATCTGCAACATAGGTTCAGCACATTGGATACCTTCTGTTAAGATTTGGGAGGACCGAGGCAAATTAACTATGCCACTGATGTGGAAACCACCAGCCACCATTAGATACATTACTATCTATTGCTATAAAAGCAATAACACTAACATCTCAAAAGAGATATTATGGTAGCTTGCAAACTGAGCCACTTAAAATGAGCTGCTACTAAATTAACATTTTATCAGTTGCCTCTAAGTGAGTAATACATAACTTTGGGGGTGAGAGGCTCTGGAATGGTGGGGTAGGAAACACATAGCTATCCAAATGCATCTCTCCTCACTATTGATTATGATAACTAGGGCTGATGGAGACTGCAGCTCACAAATATTTGAGGGGCCACTTGCTCTCCACCTCTGATTACTATGAAGAATGGCTCCTTGGACTACTAGCAGCTAGAATTTTATTATTCAGGAAAGAATTATCAGGATGCAGCACAAAACATAAAAATGTAACAGCATTAACACTGCTAGTCATAAATATGGGAGAGAGGGTCAGCATTTACAATGTTTAATTAAGTATACTTAACCTTGTCCCTATACAGACTCCACCCCTTTTGTCCCCAGATCGGTGCTGCAGCAAACACACACCACAGCACTGATCTGACCAGCACAAAAAGGAGACATTTTTTGGCTCCTTTTTGTGCCCGCAAAGCAGCGCCATAGCTGCTGCCAGGTAGCTTGATGATACCCCTCTGGTGCAGTGCCATTTGGGCGCTGCGCCAAAGGGACATCATCATGATGTGCACCATCTGAATGAGCGCATGCCAAGATGGCACCCAGTCAGCACGGGGAGGGCTGTGAGCGTAGGGACACACAGCCTTCATTCCATCCACAGGACGGCGCTTTTTGCCAGTCTGTATCAGGCCTAAATTGTGTCTCCTGGCTTGGATCCCCTATCTTAATTTTCTGGGCATCAACTACTGCAAGTGACATAAATCAGAATGCAGCAAACTGACATTTCCATCCTCTTCTGCAAATGATCTCCAGTGTGACAGTCAGAAGCAGGATCCCTATCACAGTTCTTCCTCACAATAGAGATCTATTGCTGGGGCGGGGGGAGGTGGAAACCAGTGACAGGAGAACAGATCACCATTGCGTCCAAAGGCTGGACTGGAGAAACTTTTATAATCCCTACATATTCATTCCACTATTAAAATACTTTCTCTGCTGCTATGTGTGTGCACAATCATCTTTCAAGGAAGACACACCAGGTCTATAAAACAGGAGCTTAGGTCAAGTCAATAAACAACCCATTAATAAGGACAGCTGGCAAGTTTGTGTGTTGGTTAAGGTACAATTTGAATTCAAATGAGTCATAGATGTATAACTCTAGTTTACACATTTATAACTGCAATCATGAATTCCACCCATGATAAATAAATAACACCAAATACTGCTGTCATGTTAGAATTTAAACCTGATTTCTTTTTCTTTTTGGGGTTTTTTTTTAGCTATGTTGCCTTTTTATTCTCTTTCTCCACTTCTTTGCTTGATCCAAGACACATAGCTTGTAAGAAAGTAAGAGGGGATCTCAAGGGTGTAGGATGATAACCTTTACTAGTTGACAGAGACAAAAAGGGGGCAGATGCATTTGGTGAGCACTGGACAGTATAAAAATGGTTTCTTTAGAAAGAAAATTTTCCTGGGTAACGCCAAAAAAACTTTTTCAATAAAATGCATCAATTATGTTATAATGTTTCCAAAACAAGAAAATCAATTTAAAATACAATATTAAAATCATGCAATATCATTATATAAACTAAATAACAGTGATTAGGAATTAAATGCATAATGTACAAATCATCAGATTGTAATGATTCGAACTGTTAATAAAGTCTAATGCACAGTGATTTCTTTGCAAAGTTTCAGAGAAACTATGGCGGGGTACAGACCGCCACTTTGCGGCGGTCTGCCGCCGCCGCCAGTAGGTCCGCGGGGGAGCCGGAGCCTTCACACGGCCCGACTCCTGCGCGGACCGAAAAAGAAGCTCCAAAATGGAGCTTCTTTTTCCGTCGCGTTTGCGATGTAGCGAGGCACCAGGGCGCGACGCGTATGGATGCTCAGCGTCCGATACGCAAAGATGGCGCCGGCCATGTAGAAGGGCCGGCACCATCTTGTACGGACGGAGTCCGTACTAGGCCCAGGGGTGTCTATAAGAGACGCCCCTTTTTAAAAATGGGACGTCCAGAGGACGTCCCAAATGGCGGTGCAGAAAGCACCTATCTTTTTAAAATTCAGTCAAATATGTTAGTTTCAAAAGCCAGGATGACTACATTTATTTTTCTATGATGAAGCATCAAAGACCTGTATAGCGTTAGTCTATGTATAGATGCACCAAAGGGGAGTGCTGCAACATACAAAGCATACATAATTGGAAAGGGTTCTTTGTACAAGTATAATGTTTTAGTAAGTTCATGAAGTGTTCGTGTTGGGACTTGATAAGATTGTTTGTTGTTAACTACCCTCAAGTTGATCCTGACTTGTGGTGAGTCTGTGAATGAGACATCTCCAAGACCTCCCTGACTGAAGTCTGTCTGTTACCAAACGTCAATACTTAGACAAGGTTTTAAGTTAGTGATTTGCTAGAAACTTGGAGGCTGAAGGAAAACTCATGCTGTGAGTACAATTCTTATTTGGGGGGCAGTATCCCCATGTGTCCCTCCCTGTCTCTACATCAAGGAAGAATCCCTCTTCTGCTTAGTCCATAAACCACCACTGAGTCAACATTCTCCCTTAATACCTTGACATTATGGGGAAGTAACTCATGCTATGCTGCCTTATCTAACACACAAACTTGCCAGCTGTGCTTATTAATGGGTTGCTTATTGACTTGATCTAAAGTCCTGTTTTAAAGACTTGGTGTGTCTTCCTTGGAAGAAGGTTGTGCACACACATAGCAGCAGAGAAAGGATTTGAATGCAAAAGGCTTAAACAAACCTCAACAGAAATATCATTCTGCACTGCAGAAGTTAAAAACTGGGGGGAGGGAAAGGAGCAGATGGCAAAGTGCTAACAGCACAGGAAGACATCAAGAACCACAGGAAAAGTATATTTCAGAAAGCTATAAGGGGGATCAAGGGACATTATAGACAGTACCAAGTGTGAGGCAATCATCTGCACAACCATAAAATAACCTTCACCTTTTTTCTGGCACAGTCTGAAACTGCAGTAAACAAGCTCACAACAGGAAAGACACACATGGTGCAGCATTATAGATGAACACATGAAAGAGGCTGGCAAATGTGCACTTAGTGTCCTTCATAAAATCTGTCAACAGGCAAATGGGGAACTAGGGACTGGCCAAAGTACCCGTGCAAATCAATTTACATCATGCTAGGAAAGGCAGAAAGGAAAGGAAAAGGAGATTTTCAGATGATGGGCTACCAACTGCTGTATACTACAACTGTTCACAGACCAAAATAAGGCAATATTCATGGAGACGAAAGATATTATGAATTAGATGACACCTGCAGGGTGGGACTTCTAAGCCTAATTTGATGTATGTGACTATGAAAATGTAAGGAAACTTCACTGCTTTATGCATCACTGGACAGCAAGAGTTGTTGGTTTCCTGGATGTCATCTTTAGCAAGTTACTAGCTCAGAAAGATAGAATGCCAGCCTCACTTGTCTACTTGGTTCAAGACCAGCAAAAGGGCCCAAGCTCGACTCAGGCTTGCATCCTTCCGAGGAGGGAGCTAAAATGAGTACCCAGACTGTTGGAGGCTAATTAGCTTACTTGCTGTTCACCGCTATGATCTTTGGAATAGCGGTATATAAATAAAACAAATTATTATTATTATTATTATTATTATTATTATTATTATTATTTGGAGGTCAGACTGGGAAGGCCCACCAGAAGAGATCCGTTTTGATCTCCTTTTTAAAGGCATCTACAGATGTAATATAGTGGATCTCTTCTGGCCGGTCATTCCAAATTTTTGGAGCGGCAATTGAGAAGGGTCTCTGGGAAGTTGCCACAAGTCTAGTTTTCTGTGACTGCAGTGGGTTCTTCCCAGAGGACCTGAGTGAGCGGGAAGGATTATATGGGAGGAGACATTCCCATAGATAAGTTGGACCCAAGCCATGTAGGGCTTTATAGGTAATAACTAACACCTTGTACTGGTTCAGATTTCCTGTCTTCAAAGTATCTTTATACTTCTAAAGTGCTGTCATGACTAGAGATGATAAAAATCTGTCCATTTTGCTTTTTCCTGAAGTCATGTATTTTTTCAAACAACGTTTCAAATTCTTTTTGTGCCTAATAACAAAAAAAATCTTCTGATAAATCTTTTAAAAATGAACCAAACTGAACATCACTTATTTGCACAAACTAAGTTCAATGAGTGAAGCTATTCTCAATAGGAAGTGGATGGTGTTGTACCTGCATGTCCTGTACCTGTTAAAGATGGCTTTTTGAAAAGGGATAGGTAGCAACCCCAATTTATTTCTAGCATGGCAAATATTCAAGGATTCAAACCCAAGCTTAAATTATGAGCACTTAAATCCCTCTTCTTGGGCCAGCCTGCCAGTTTTTGTTTCTTCCACATGTTTTTTTTTTAATACTCAAGTTATTTCCATCCCACATATCAGAGGTGAGTAACTGGGCACAGTTTGATCTACATCTCTCAAATTCTGGGAGCTGCTGTCCAAAACCATCTCAATGGCACTGCCATTCACCCCTGCCATATCTGAAAACAAAAATGTTGCAACTTAAGAACATTCATACAAAACAGAAACAAAATTCTCATCCATCTCTACACTTGTGTGATAAGTGATCACGACATGTACTTTAGTATTTCTTGTTAACAAACATAACAGCCACTGTCTAGACATTAGTCAGAAGTAGGGAGGGGGGAAAATCCTTGCCATTATTCTTTTCCCATTGTAAAATGGGTTTCCTGGCCTTCAGGATACTCAGTCAGGAAAAATAACAGAGGTGAAAATTTTACATAGTTTTGCCCGCTCTTCAGATCTTTCAAAGTACTTGGGGAAACAATTCTACACAAAAACCAACACAGCCTTTTTTGTTCCCAAAACCGTCACAATTTTTGAACGATAACAATGTTTGCAT
Source organism: Sceloporus undulatus (assembly GCF_019175285.1). Taxonomy (NCBI): domain Eukaryota; kingdom Metazoa; phylum Chordata; class Lepidosauria; order Squamata; family Phrynosomatidae; genus Sceloporus; species Sceloporus undulatus. The sequence continues at coordinate 194,413,607 of NC_056522.1, read as the reverse complement.
AGACACACTTTTTTTTTTGCATTTTAGAATCTTTTCTAGTTCTTTCATAGTTAATTTTCACACACAGATATAGATTTATTTATTTAATTATTTATGGTATTTATACCCACCCTTCAGCCCTAATGGCTATCAGAGCGGCTTACAATTATTATTTTTAATTATACGGTTCCATGCCCTCAGGCTTACAATCTAAAAGACATGACACAAAAGGAGAAGGGAATGGTGGAGGGAAAGTTGCAACTAACACCTGCTGGATGATGTCTATGAAGTGTGGGTGTCTTCTACTTGTCTTGAAATAACTAGGAACATAGCCCATCACTCAATAAGATGTCATGTTGAAAGGAACACATCTAACACTGTGAGCACACTTCGAAGATATATACTGCTATTGGCACCTGTTTCAGTTGCCACTGAAGAAGTTACGATTTTGACTGTAAGGCAATTGTTGGCAAAGCAGCCCCTTGGGGACATTTGGGGGAATGAAGCATACCTTTCGGAAAATGAAAGATTTCCATCCATGTACATTTGGCAGTGATGAAGAGCAAGGTTCAAATTGGGTTTGCTGCATCGGTTGTTCTCAGCCTGAAACTTACCAAAAGGATCATTTTTGTCAAAGCAGAAAAGATATGAAGAGAACAGCATTTCTCCATTAGAAGCTGACTCTTTCTTAGAGACTGCAAAAGATAGGATGTGGTTAAGCAGGGTAACATGGGAATTGAACAGAAAAAAGGCTGGGTATCACCTCCAGTTCTGAAAACAGATTAATGGGAGTGGAGAGGATATGGTTAATAGAGAAAATAAATTTGACTCCAATAAAAATATTCAGAAAAAAAAATCACTGCAGAAGGTGGCTTCCCCCTCCCCCTTTTTTCTTTCTTTTTCTTTTTACAATCAGTTACAGTAACTCTTACAAGCTGCATACTGGTCTGACTACTTGGGCTGATTCTCAGGATTCATATCTTTGTATATATCATTCTCATGCTTGAAAATCACAATCTTCACCAAACTAGATTACTAGCATTTTGTGCATTTAAAAAAAGAGGAACTGGGTTGGGTGGTTGGTTTGCATATATATAGAATTCACTTTCAGATGTTATCTAGTAGTGTGGTTACTTATTTCAGACCCAGACAAGCTTGTAAGCAATCAATAATAAAGTTTTATTTAACAAAAACAGTTTCACAAGGTTTCAAGCTTTCTCTTGCTTGGCTGTTGCTAGCCTGGCATAACTTTGCTTATTCTTTACAGATGGCTTCTCCCAGCATGACTGAGGCCAGGAAAGGATCTTGTGGCCATGACTGTAGTGTGAAATCAAAGGCTTTCATGGCTAGCATCCATAGTTTTTTGTGGGTTTTGCAGGCTACGTAGCCCTGTTCCAGAAGAGTTTATTCCTGATGTTTTGCCAGCATCTGATTTTCTTCATTTCTCTGAAGATGCCAGCCATAGATGTTGGTGAGACATCAGGAATAAACTCATCTAGAACATGGCCACATAGTCTGGAAAACCCCCCACAAAAACCATGACTGTAGTGTTTGAAAATTAAAGGAAGCACTTAACTCTAGTACTTGTTTCCACCAGAGTGCAAGGAAACTGGTTTTGGGTCAAAACCAGTGGCTGTCTTCAAGAATAGACTGGATGAGGGTAAACAAGTTGAAACAGAATACAGGCAAGACATTGGAACTCCTAGTCAATAGCAGATCAGGGAATAGAAAGTCAGTCTCAGCTGGATGGGGGTTATGAAAATATACTCCACTCCAAAGACACAAGTTTGCAGTTTGGATGTTGCCCTGGATTCAGTACCCAGAAGCCCAGGTCTCAGCAATAGCAAAGAGTGCCTTTGAACTGTTAAGGCTTGTACCTTAGCTGTGCCCATTCCCCCCAAAGTCACATCTGGTCATGGTGACAAATGCCTAAGGTAAATTCCATTTGGATTACTGTAGTGGGTTTTACACGTGGCTGCCTTTGAAAAGCATGAGTAGCCCCCATGAGATATTTAAAATTCTCACCCAGATAGCTGACCAAACTGCAAACCCCAGATTTCCCTTGGAGACATCCATGGCAGTTAAAGTGGAATCATGGTGCCACAGCTTAGGTTTTCATAACCATGGACCCAAAAGCATGTTCCCATTTCAAAGGGTCTTTTTTAGGGCAGCCAATCTGTGCTCACTCTGCTTCTCTTCATTATGAGAGAACAATAGCACTTGATTCAGGGATGACCAAGTAGCAATCCCTAGACAGGATGACTTGGCACTTCATTATAGTGTTCACCTAACAATGGTGGGGGGGACTTAAAAGAAACCAAAACATGCACATTTAAAGGATCAAGTAAAATATCTTAAATAGAATATTACTATTATTTATCATTGTTTCCTTGCAAAGAGAAACTAAACTAAGCTAGGCTAGAAACAGTGTAATGCAGGGTGTTGACTATTTCTGGAGGGAATATTCATCATGCCATCTGGCTAATGTGCTTCTCAGTTGCCTGCCATTTAGTGAGCAAGGAAGGTTATCAAGTCCTCATTGACTCTTATTTTTCTTTGACTATGAGGAGCCCTTTTACTTATGACATGCCATTAAAAACAATGGAAGGAAGAAATTACAGAATATGTGAAATACATTGAAGACTTTCCAAATGCCTCTTTTCACTGTATTAATTTTCACTTGGGGGTGTGTGTGTGTTTATAGTTAAAAATATTTTTCTTTGTGCTGGATTTTTTTCTCTGAAGTGGGAGAAATTTAGAGATTTTACACTCTACTGGGAGGATGTATTTTTGTAAATCTGAATCCTGTAACGTCTACAGTTTATCACTGTTGAAAGAGTAACAATTTACTCTCCACCTTGGTTAGACTTTGTGCAATTTTAGGTGTGCCTATGCAACACTAAAACATTTGCAGGCAGGCAGTTCCTCTGGAAACCACACCCTATTCTTGAAACCTCTGCAAGGATGCTCAGGTTGAGAACTGACTGGGGATCTACAATAAACTGGCCATTTGTAGTGGTCCTTATTTTGGCAGAAGAGCAGCCAGCCCAGATCTTCAGAGCCACCAGCATTCTGATGGCAGAAGTCCATAACAACTTGCCATCCCACCTCACTACCACCAAAGTAGGTTTGTTTCGTCATGAGAGAGCAAGTCCTCTGCTGTATGTAGGTGAAGGGATGAGAAGACACCATCCAGAGAATGGCACATGCCAAACATGCATAGACATTATAGAAATGTATATGCAGTCTGTGACTTGTATGCGTAAGATTTCTTGTATTTTTGAATCACAAGCTAATCACAGATTTTAGTTGCCATTTCCTTTTTAATAATCCTGGATTTTAGTTGCCATTCCTTTAATAATAATAATAATAATAATAATGAATAATAAAATAGACGGAAATCCATACACACACTGCATTTTTTTCTATTGTTGGTGTATCAAAGGGCCCGAACAGACAGGCCAAAATAAAGCTGCTTCAGTTCACATTGGAGGTATGCTGTTTAAATCTTCAGGTCACATTGGAGGTATGCTGTTTAAATGACACATGCATCTTTAGAGGCCAGAAGCTGTGCCAAAGCTGCATTTCAATCCTTAGGACTGAAGTGTGGCTTTGGTGTGGCTTCTGGCCTCTTAGGACACATGCATCATTTAAACAGCATACTTCCAAAGTGGCTGGAAGCAGCTTTATTTTGGCTTGTCTGTTCAAGACCACAGGGACATTTTCTTCATATCAGTTGTTTTACATAAGGTGCATCCATATAGTTGTTACAAATAGACTGCTTCTCTGATGCCCTACATCAGTGATGGCAAACCTATGGCATGCATGCCAGAGGTGACACTCAGAGTCCTGTCTGTGGCCACATGTGCCATCGCCCCGGCACAGAGTTTGCCAGAGTTCGTTACTAGAAAGCCAGTGATATAAGGCACTTTGCAATAAATAAGTGGGTTTTGGGTTGCAGTTTGGGCACTCGGCCTGTAAAAGGTTCACCATTGCTACCCTACATGTTTATTACAAACTGATTATTCGAGGTTTCCAGTCTGGTGTAGTGGTTTGAATGGATTATAATTCCAGAGACCAGGGTTCAGTTTCCAGTTTGGCCATGAAACCCACTGTGTGACCTTGGGCAAGTTACATGCTCTCAGCCTCAGGGAAAGGCAATGGCAAACCTCCTCTGAATGTATCTTGACAAGAAAACCCCATGATAGGTTCATCTTAGGGTCACCATAAGTCGTAAACATATTGAAGGCACAGAACACACAAGCACACACACACACACACACACAGCACACACACGTGATTAGAGAAAGATATTCAGTTGCATCAAATATATATTCTTGGAAGGTTTTTGAAGTAAATATCGTGCTTGCCTCCCCACACAAGTACCATTTGGCTTTTCATTGAAACTAAGCTGCTGTTTCTACTACAGAGGTGATCCCAAACCATCAAGGATCAGGTTGTAAGTGTGATGTAGCCAATCAGAATTGGTTAGCAGACCATGTTGCAAAAATAATTTAGAAAAGAAACAACTCAATCTGGATTAGTAAACACATATGTTCCATTTTACAGATTTCTAACCAAATCAAATAAGGTGTGGTGCTTTTTGCAGCAGGTTAAAGTTTTCACAAAAAGCACTCCACTATGCCACATTTTTTCCATCTGAGAAAGTAGACCAAATCGATGAAAGCTTATGCTACAACATCTTTCACACCTAGTCTCAAAGGTGCTGTACATTCCCTTTGCATATTGATATTCCAGACTAACATGGCTATGTTTCTGAATTAAAAATTTTCTCCAGTTTGCATTTAAATAAGATTTTTATTTTGTTCAGAGGGTGGCTGTTTTGCCTTTCTGCTTTAGATCTAATGGATTTCTTTTTCAGTGATTATTGCTTAATCCTTTCATTTATGTTAAGTGTTTGATAGGGAGGATTGTTTTGCAGAGCAAAGACTGGAATTTGTCTGCAAGAGAGAATTTCTATGTCAAAACAGGCAGGAGGTGTTTATCTCTTTCTTTCTCTCCACATCAAGCTGTAACATCCTGGGGGCAAATAATCATTTTGCTTACCGAATAAACTTGCATAACTACAAAACAGCTATGTTGCCACTTGTGAATGTATTCTGTACTTCTGACTGAACTGTGTCTTTGTGCATTATCTTCCCTTATTTTTATATGTGTGTTAATATGCTTTGTTATTTCTCCTCATATGGCTTCATTATAATGCAGAGTCTGAAATCCTATCATAGTGAGTCTCCTTAGCAATTCAGTCCTACTCAGCAGTCAGTCCCATTAATTTCAGTGAGAATTACTCCCTCCTAGTAAGCATACTTGAGCTTGCTGCCTTTGTTTCTTCTATGTTCTTTTGTGCATATGATCTAGAAGGTGGGAGGATTTGAATCCACTCCCTACCTATACTCCCAAACAGTAAATGAATGGCAATTCAGCTTTGTTTAAATCATGTTAGGGGGTCAAGCTTCCATCAGAATTGGTGAAGGGCTAGGGGTTATTGCAAATGTATTTCAACAATATCTGGAGGGCTGCAGGTTTCCCCTAACTCCTGGTTTAAAAGGTTCTGTCCCTACTATGCAAGTTGGATTAGTAAACCAAATTGCAAGTGCACCACCTGCTTTTGTGCATATATTATAATTCTCAATTTACAGTATGTCAGAAACTATCTTTAAGAAAATACTTAATATAACAACAGGATTGTCTGGCTAGGTCAAAGGGAAGAACTTTCTCTGTGGCTTCTCCTGGACTATGAAACTCTCTCCCAAAGGAAGCTCAATTTGCACCATCTCTAGTGTTTTTTTTTCACTGGTAGGAGAAGACCTTCCTGCACAAATAGGCCTTCAAGCATAAATGATTAAGTTAAAGAGACAGGTAGTTAGGTGTGCTGTTTTTTATATGTATTTCATATGTTTTAAATTGTTTTTAAGTTAATGTCTTTAAAGGAGTGTTTTAAAACGACTGACAGTTTAAAGCTTTCTAAATCTTTGTACGTCTTTTTATACTATTAGTTTGTAGCTGTTCTGTTTTAAATATATATCGTAAGCCAGTTTGAGTCCCATCTCAGAAACAGGTGGGATACATATTAAATGAAGAAAAAAGCAAACAGCTATCACGAATACAAAGAATCTGCAAAGGAAGTAATTTTACAAAACTATTTGATAGTGGTGAAAGCATCTTCTTCTGTTTGAGAAATTTGGTTGTCGCTATTTGCCATCATGTTAACTGACTTACGGTGAATGTTTAAATAGGAAACTTGCAAGAACCTTGGTTCTCAACAACCAACCATCCTCAGATCTGACAAATTCAGGGTTGTAACTTCTTTGGTTGAGTCTATCTACTTGCAATGCAGTCTTCATCTCTTGATATTGCCTTTCACTTTACTGACCATTATTGTCTTTTCTAATGAGTCATGTCTTCTCATGACTGAGCAAATTATCAGCATTTAGAAAGTGTGGTCTATGTTGGTTTATGGCTTGTCGTTTGTTGTTCTGTGCCTTCAAGTTGTTTCTGACCTATGGTGATCCTAAGGCAAGCCTACCATGGGTTTTTCTTGGCAAATTCCTTCAGAGGAGTTTGCCATTGCTATACTCTGAGACTGAAGTCTTGTCCAAAGTCACCCAGTGGGTTTCCATGGCCAAGCAGGGATTTGAACCCTGCTCTCCAGAGTCATAGTGTAATGGTCAAAGCACTACACAACTCCGGCTCTCATGTGGGCTGTGGAGTTTATGGTCTATGGCACATTACCTATATTTTTACTTGCTTTCTGATGACAGCACACTACTGATGTGCCTCCATGGTGGTGACATAATGCTCCCATAACGTGGTCAACAATGGGTTGAGAACAACATCCCTGAGAAATGGAATGCAATCAATTTTGCCTTCAATATGAAACTGGTGACTGATTAAATAAACTTACCTGACTCTTAGTACAGCAGGATTTGAAAGATAGGGAAGTTTTTCAGAGGGACAATTAATGCAGAGTGAAACTTCAGCACAGTAAATTTTGTGATTTAACATATTCACTAATTAGGAGCAATTGTCTGATCTTCAGGCGCCATGCCGATAAAAAGCAAGAAGCACACTGCTTGCAACTATTTGAATGAAATCATGAGGTGCCCCCACCTCAACATCCCTTTTTTCTTCTCCTTTAGTTCCATCAAGGCTGAATTTTCAAAGAACTCTGACAGAAACATTAGATGAAACAAAAATTATATTTGTATCAGAAAGGCTGTTTAGCTGTGCATAATTTCAAGGGGGAGGGGAAAAATCAAAGTTACTCCAATGTGGTAGCTTTACAGAACAAAAAGTTACACAGAATATAAGAACATTCTTCTCTCCCCCATTCAGAAAAAAAGAAAGAAAGAAAAGAAACTGCTGATTTGTAATGAGTTGCAATACTCTGGGATGGAGGAAAATTATTTGTCTTTTGCAGTGAAAATAGTAAAAATATGAAAACATTTATTTGATTTTTGCATTAGCTTTCATGAATTGCAGAACACGTTACCAGATGCATACAATATTTCATTATGGCCCTCTGCATACTATGCAATTATAGCACTATGATTCTCAGCTAAGTAACCCCTTTGGTCCCTCTGAGCAAACCATAAATCCTAGGATTTTATAGGGAAGAGCTATGGCAGTCAAGGTGAAATCATAGTACTATGCTTATATAGTGTGAAAGGACCCCTGGTTGCCAGGTTATTCTGCTCATGCTTAGGTAGTTGAGTGGATTGAAGGATTGCAGTCACTAAGCCAAGAGGGAACTGGAATCCGAAAATGGAGTAATCATAACTTTAACAGCAGTTGAAGGATAACGCATAAATTGTTAAATTGATGGAATGATCAACAATAATACCTTGTTCCAATGAGCTGAGTAGCGTGATCAGAATCATTTGTTCCAACTCAGACTTCAGAGGTGGAGCTGAACCTCTTGGTGACTTTGTGTTCCACTGTTTTACGTGGGAAGATGTCTTTGAAGATCTTTTGTTCAAAAATAGCTGGGTTGAGGTCAGAACAATAATATTAGAAGAAGAAAAATGCATTTCCACACCTTTGAGGTCTGATTGACACCAACATAGATTTCTTTCTGGTTCAAAGTGAACAACTTAAAGTCTTTGGGGCATGGTTTACTTTACAAATGTTCATGTACATAGCTTGAATCATTTTAACATTTTCAGCTGCTTTACATTTGTAATAGCTTAATATGTTCTTATGCTGTTTTAATTATTTGATGATTTAAAATAGGGAATTGTTTAAAATTATTTTCTTTATTTATTTAATTTACTTACTTACTGATATATTCTACCTTTCTTTTAGCATATGACCCAAGGCAGTTCATATCAAGTTTAAAATTAAGTATACAAAACCTCTATTAGATAGAAATGTTGTTGTTGTGTGTTTTTGAAACATTTCTGAATTATGGCAATCCTATAGTGAACATATGATTCACCTTGATTTATTTTACAAATGTTTGTGTGCATGGCTATAATCATTTAAAAAACCTTTGCCCTTAAAAGACAGGCAGGCATCTACACTGTAGAATTAATTCAGTTAGACACTGTGTTAACTGCCATGGCTAAATGCTATAGAATCTTGGGATTTGTAGTTCTGTGAAATATTTAGCCATCTCTGAAAAAGAGCTTTACTGTAACAAACTACAGATCCAAAGATTTAACTGGATGGAGCCATAGCACTTAAAGCAATGTCAAATTGCATTAATTCTGCAGTGTGACAGTGACCACAGTCTTTCAGACAGTGTAGACCAACAATTTGAATAGCTGTTTGGAATAAATCTGTCACCAGGTTGCAATATGGGAATTATGTGTTCCCTGTAACCAGCCAAGTCAGTAGCCTGACCACAGCCTTTTGTATCCCTAGAAGTTTCCAAAAGGTTGCCAAAGTCCACTGTTGTAGTAGAGTGTGTTACAATAATCCAAACAGTATTTAATCAAGGCATGTTTCACCATAGCCAGGTTTGAAATCTCCAGAAATGGGTACAGGCTGTGCACACATTTTAGCTATCCAAATGCATTCCTGCCCGCTGCCAAAATCTGAGCATCCAGGCTCAAACCTAAATCCAGGAGTACAGTACACCCAAGTTACAAACCTGAGATTTTAAGGGGAGTGTGACCCCCATCCAGCACAGGCTATTCTCTGATCTGCCTTCTGACTGATGAGGAACATCTCTCTCTCTCTCTCTCTCTTATTTGTACACCACTTTGAAATCCCATGACATAGGATAGAATATAAATATTTTAATGCATAAGCAAATGAAGAATCTAGAGTTCAAATGGCATTTAAAGCTGTGCAAGTGGTAAAAGAGCTGGGCTTAAATCCAGTGTGACACTCCTGGCAATGCTGGGATCTTTGGTCTCCTTGATGGTGAGCAAATCCTGCTCGAGAAAGCCTCCCAGATTGTATGAGATTCTTCTATTTTTCAGGACACTTGGGTGCTGTGCAGAGAGAAGGATAAGCATTGGAATTCAGACACAACCTAGACAGAACCAAACTCTTTAAAGAGTCATTGATTTCAGTTAAGGAGAAAGAAGTGTAAGTTTACAATGGCACTTAAAGAGGATTCACTTTAGATAGATGATGCCCTAAAATCCAGAAACTAGCAAGTTTTACACCAGCACTCCAGCCAGGTTGGAGAATTTTGGGAGTTAAAGTCCAAAACTGTACAGTTTCCTAGCTGTGCTAAAATCCCCATCTATTCTATTAAAAAATCATCAAAAGTGTGAGCCTTGCAGCAGAAAATACTAGATACCTCTTGGCTCAGTTTTTCATCAAATACATATGCAGTTATAACTTCTAGTGCATGTCACCAGTAGGATACTGACTGGGGAATCTCTGATATAGATGTAAATCTTTGTTCACTTTATTTTAACACAGAAGACCAAATAACTTGAAAAGTTTGATTGGAAACTGTGAAAGATTGCTTGAGTTTTTTTTTGCACATTTTAATGATTGTTCACATTTCAAGGCTTTTGTTTGCTGCAGAGAAACAAAATGCAGGCATTTTGGAATAATGCTCTGTTTTCTGTACAAAATTTTCACATATTTTGGTGAAAAAAATTCAGATTAAAATTCAAAAATGTGAAAAAAATCTTGTGTCATATGATCATTTTCTCTTGATGTGTCCAGACTAGGGAGGCAATTTTATCCTAGTTTCATTTTTGAAGAAAGCAAGAGTGATTTAGCAGCACCCCTCCCCCCCACTGTAAGAAAGTATTCACAAACTATTGAGGTTTTGAATTTTATTTATATTTCAAAATTTATTTTGTGCATAATTCAGACATGGATTTTTCTTCACCAGACAGAAAACAGCATTTTTGCACTGAATTTTTTTTTTAATTCTGCACAAAAATTGAAATTTCCTGCACAAAAAATACTGTGGTTGGTGACTTATTCTGTGCAAAATTGCATGTATTTTTTTAACAGCAGGAAAAAAAAACATTTTTTTCCTTCAGGAAATTATTTCTTTCCTGTGCAGAAAATTCTATTTAACATGAAAATGCAGAAATTGTGTACAGAATAAGTCTCACATGGTGAGGATAATTGTCATTCCGTCACTCCATTTGCATGCAAACTGGCATCCTGGGACCTAGTCATGCCACCTTCTACAAAATGATAAAACCCATGTTAGCATCTTAACTATTGTTATGCTGTTTGGATTGACATAACCATCCAGTATACCATAGCCCATAGCAAGTCCCAAAATTTCATGAAAATTAACTATTCAGTTTAAAAATTTGGCTCAGAGACAAATGCTTCATTTAGATTTCAAGAATGAATGGTCTCCTCTTTTATGTAGAAAAACAGACTGGAACGTACTGTTACCAATTTACACAAAGCCACTCCTATATAAGTCAATGAAAAATTTAAAATTAGTCGTATTGCTTTTAAAATTGAAGGGACTACTGCACACACTAAAAAAAGAATGAAGAAAAGTACACAGCTGTAACATCAATGGTACTGTCATGACTTTGCTTATGAAATCATTTAACAAGGCAATACTATTCTTGAGTGTAGGGAGCTCTGGGTAAATCTACATTGTAAAAAATAATGCTGTTTGATACCACTTCATCCTGTGGAATCCTGGGATTTTAGTTTTACAACTTAGCCTTCTCTGTCAAAGAGTGCTGGATTCCTTTATAAATCTCAGGATTCTGTGGTATGGAGCCATGGCAGTTAAAGTAGTATCAAACTGCATTATTTCTACAGTGTAGGTGCACCCTCTAATGTCAGAACCTCTGAGAGATCCAACACTCCTGCTGCTCTAATGCCAGCAAAGTGGACAAGAAGAAGGAGTAGCATTTTTGCTATGTTCCTCCCAGCCTAAAGCTTCCTAAATCAACCCTCTCTCATTAAAAATAATGGGAGGCATACAATAATCTGCACTATCAGTAGGATTGGCAAAGATTTCCTCCTGGTTTCTGGGCAATTCTGGGGGTCAGGAATGCTGTGCCATGAGTTCTCCAGGAATGTCCACCATATTAAGCGATTTATTAAACATATCTAATTTTTTTAAAAAAAGAAACCACACAAATGTGTAGGGATGGGTCCTACCATGCTCTAGCTGAACAGAAACAATTATTGCAAGATTTAGAAGGGTAGCTATGAATTGTATACTGCAATGGGCCATCCATTTCCCACTCTCCTTCACTCTATCTCCCTACTGGTTATTTCAAGAGCCCCCTAAGCATACTAATCAGTCCCTCAGCCTCAGGGTAAATTCCGCTCTGTGCCAACATTCACATTGCTTCATGATTCCAGACCAGAAATGCTATCATTTTTCATCTTTATGTAGCATATCTGACACTTAGAGCAATGTCCTCCTCTCAAATGGAATACAGTTGCCTTTGACCATTAGACAGTATCCAGGATAATATAACTCTGAAACATAATAGCAGTTCTAGTGTACCATAGCCCAGAAGTCCCGAATAACCTTGAACCAATGATGAATTCTTCAGTAGAAAAGGAAAAGGGAGGCAGCCTTTAAAATGGTACAATATTCTTAATTTCTGTATACACAGCTCCTTCTATTAGTTGGTCATCAGCTCTTCCAGTCTAAGTTTTCTACCTGTGACTTTTGGCACTATAGGAAAAGGCCTTTGGAACCGTGAGATTTAGAAGGCAGTGTAAATCAATAAGTTTATTTATTCATTATCAATAAGGACTTATGGAACTTTTAAAGATGATGAATATAAAATACCAACATGTTATTTTATCACTGATAATATTTATAGGCAGCATTTCACAGATATGTCCTTGCAAGGACACTGGGATTTGTTATTCACATCTAATTTAAACCCCATTGATTTCAATGTATCTACTGTATATAAGACTAACATTGCATATGTCTCATAGTGTAAACCTCTTTCAGGGTTAGAAAGCCCAGTTCCAAGGTAACGCTCATATGTTTTATGTATTATATTATAGATTTGATATATGTCTGTTCATTTGGAGTTTATTAGGAGTGATCAGAGTTATAATGGTGGCTGATAAATGTACAGATGTGTGGGGGAGGATATTCCCAGGGCAGATTCATGGAAACAGAAAGATAGTGACAGAAATGAAAGTGTACAAAGGGCTGGACACAAAAGGGTGGATATAGTTTTAATATGGTATGGTGCAGAACTTAGCTTATTTTATGCTTCTGTTTATGGATGATAGTAGTTCTGTCTGCAGATGTTTTAGTGTCAACTTCCCCAGCTGCTGAAATAAAGTTATGCTGTTCAGTACAGAGGACTGATTTATTGAATTCTGGGTAGTGAGCAGTTCTGACACACCTCCACATCCACTCTGTACAACTTCCACATTGTTGTTGTTGTTCTTTTTTCAATGGAAGATATTTCAGAAATGTTTATGAGAATGTTTTAATTGGACTGGTTAATAGATTAAATATATGTATGCCTGCATTTACTGGTGATTATGGAAATATTCTACATTTCCTCAGGAAGATCAATTTGCACAGTTGTGTATCCACTAGAAAAGAATCCCTACCTAATACAGTGTTACTTAAGTAAGTAAGAGCAGGAACAGATTGGCATAAAAAGCTGGCTTCCGGACAGATTGGGGGCATGGCATAAGCACAACGCATGCCCCAAGATGTTCAGAAGCTGGCTTCATGCTGCCCAGCTGCCCACATGTGGTCCAGCTTCTGGGTGCTCTGGCAGCATGCCGTTTAGATGCTGCATACTGCAGGAATGCCTTAAAGCCATGGCAGGGTGGAAAAGCCAGCTTTTTGCTAATGCAAAAAGGAGCAGCTCTTTACCATGGCCCCACAAACAGATGGGCCAAATAAAGTGTCTTTCAGCTGTTTCGGGGCATGGCGTTTACATCACACACACACACACACACACACCAAATGGCTGGAAACTACACTAAGGCCACACCAAGGAGTGGATTAAATCCACTCCTGCCCCTGGCCCATTTGGGACTATGGCAGCAGCCCATTGCAGGAGTGGGTTGTGCAGTTGCTGTGGTCCCAGTGTGATTGGTGCCAGAGCTTCTGAATGCCACTCCTTCCAGGCCATCTGATTTGGCCATAAGTATGCAAGTAAACAATGCATGGATTATGATGCAGGTTATAACACCTGCAAAATGACACTGAAGCTTCAACCATCAGCATCACTAATGTAATGAGTTATCTAGACTGAACCCTAACCTGGTAGAAATCCCCACTGAACTGAATGAGATTTACTTCCTAGGCCCAAAATACACTGCAGAAATAATCCAGTTTGAGACTACTCTAATGGCCCTGGCTCAATTCTAGGGAATTCCGGGAAACTATAGTTTGGTGAGACAAGAGCTCTAGTGCCACAATAAGCTACAGTCAGCTCTTCTTATACACAGATTTTTTATACACAGATTCAAGCATCCACGGTTTGAAAATGTTAAAAAAAAGTATACATTTCAAATATCAAACCTTTCCATTTTTTATAAGGGACACCATTTTGCTATGTCATTATATTTAATGGGACTTGAGCATCCATGGATTTTGTTATACATGGGGGATCTTGGTACCAACAAGGATCCACTGTACAATTCCCAGGATTCCCTAACACAGAGCCAGAACAGTGAAAGTGGTCTCAAACTGGATTATTTCTGCAGTGTCGTTTGGAACTTAGTTGATATGCAGTCAGACAGTGAAGATGTAGAGGAATTTGGGTTTCCAAAAATCTTGGGTAGGGGATGTTCTACATTTGTTTAAAAGAATGGCTTGAAAATTTTACAGGGATTTTTTAATATCTGGATCAGAGAAAACAAAAACTATGATAAAATCTATGTTCTATTGTAGCTGTTTTGTGTTAGCCAAAATTGCTGTCTTCTGAAATTCTTCTGAGAATATTGCAGGAATGTGTAACAGATCACTGATTTGTCTGACACCATATTGTCTACGCTAGATGTTGCTAACTATTGAGGATTAGGTGGCTCACAAGGTGAGCTCTACACTGGCTCACAAGAAATCTTGAAGGACAGAACTCATCACCTCCAAAAATTTTCAGAAACTTTTTTCCCCAGTTTTGTTGGGGGTCACCAAGATGGTTTGGGGGCCATCACAGGCAGAACATTCTCCACTCTGGTCTATACTTACTGAAAGCAACAAATACCACTTCAGACAGGAGTCTGTTCAAAATCTATCTGGAGATGCCAGCAATTAAACATGGCCATACTTGAATGTAAAATGTATATAATTAAGCTACAATCCATTCCCAAAATGTTTTAAGAGTTAAAACAATATGGACAGACTTGCGAACAGAGAAAGGCACTAGCCTTGTCCTCCCTTTCATCTCTCCCCTCATGCACAGCATGATCATCAGAAAAGTAGAGCTCTCTTTATGTGCGAGATTCTCCACATGATGAAGAATGCCAGTTTTTAAGCTTTCTAGACCTTGTAGAGAGCCTTTTCACACAACAGAAGGTCTTCAGCATGTCACACTCCACATGAGGTGAGAGAGACAGAAAGGAGAAAAAATGAGGATGGGATAGTGTACACAAAGCAATCCCAATCACTAAAACAATCAGCATAATTCCTTCCCTTTGTGTCAGAGGTTCAAGCAGAACATGGTTTTATTTCAATCTTTGCATCAAATACTGAAAAGGAGCCTACCAGTACCTTTGGTGATGGTCTGATCAGTCCTAACTTGTGTAGAGTAAAAAGGAAGAGTTTAGTCCTGAATAACACAAACAACGGGACTACTCCAGAGTGTAGTGTGCCTGAATTACTATAAAACCATTGAGTGGACATCTGAGGATTAGAAATAAAGCTCAAGAAGTATACAAACTGCTATGAAAGACACAGTATGGTCCTTGATCAAGTAAATGCCTAATTAGCAATGGAGCCCACAGGAAAAACCCCATTAACCATTGCAATGGAGGCAGCGAAGACAAGAAGAAGGGCAGGTTTTTCTTCCTTTTGGATGCTATGAAGACTATTTATCAAAAGAAATTCAAGGTTCTCCATCAAATAGAGCCATTGTTTTTGTTGTGTACCTGCAAGTATTTTCTAACTTATGATGACCCTAAGGTGGACTTATCACATGATTTTGTGGGACTGAGAGTATGTGACTTGCCAAATATCATCCAGTGGGTTTTCATTGCCAAGTAGGGAATATGACACCAGTCATAGTCCAACGCTCAAACTACCACTCTGTGCTGGCTCTCAAGATCAAAGCCATGAAAAATTATTGCAGCTTCTACCTCATTTTTTAGAATTTGGAGTTCATCTTCATATGGCTCTTCATTCCATGTGTCTTAATTCTGTCATCTCTTTTATATAGCTCTTCTGTATATTGCAGCCATCATCTTTTTATTCATTCTTGGTCTTGAATTGTGTTGTTTTTATTGTCATATAGTGTCCCAATCCTTGGTTTGAGCTTACCTTTGATTTCCCTGATCTTGAGGAATAGGTCTCTCGTTCTCCCCTTTTTGTTATTGTCTTCTATTTTTCTGCACTGCTCATTAGAGTAGTTTTCTTTATCTTTACACACTAGCCATTGTAATGTTGTATCCATGATTCTTAGCTTGTTCTTATCTCCTTTTTGTTTTGCTACTCTTCTTTCCTTATTGCTTATAGCATTTTATCTGTCATCCATGGTTTCTTCTCCTTCTTTTTGCCCATTGAACGTGTCTGTCTGCATTCTTCTTTTATTATGTCCTTGGCTTCAGACCAAAGCTCTTCTGGTTCTTGGTCAATTATGCTTAGTAGTGCAAATCTGTTCCTTACATTGTCAGTGAATTTTGTGGAGATACTGTTTAGAACATATTTTGGAATGATGATTGGTTTTGTTTTCTTCTTCAGTTTTCTTCTTATTTTTTATATGAGTAATTCATGATCTGTACCAGAATCGGCGCCTGGTCTTGTCTTGGCCACCAGTATGGAGTTTTGCCATCTTTTGCATCCTTTTGCATCCAATTATATAATCTATTTGGTTTTTGTGTTGGCCATCTGGTGATGTCCATGTGTATAACCTTCTTTCTGGTTGGATGAAAAATGTGTTAGCAACGAATAGGTTGCTGGCTTCACAAAAATCTGTCAGACATTCACTTATGCCTAATCTGAATCTGCCTACTGTTTTCAAATCCTCTTTGCTTCCGACTTTGGCATTCAAATCTTCAATAATCAGACGGGGATTGATTTTGTCTCTCCTCAATTTCTTAGTCCCACTGGGTTCTCCTTTACCTTGATACAATATGAATATTTTTAGGTGGGGCTTGCTTAAAAATCTTCCACTGCATTTTAATTATTTCTGCTTAATGATTGTTAATACGTTGCTGTGTGCTGTTGCTGGGTATATTTTCCTGAGCATGGCTTAACACTGAAAATATGACCTTTTCAGTGGTGAATGTAGACATCTGGAGTCATTAAATACACCACTGTCTCCATTTCACTAAAGCCTTCATTCCTGAACACTGAAAAGGGTGTATTTCATGCATGCTATGCTTGGCTGCAATGGGGACTGACTTTAGAACCTTGTCTCTCTACATACCTTCGAACTGTCCCAATTTGGCAGGGACTGTCCCATTTAATTTTTTGTCATCCTACATTTTTAGCTGCTTTTAAAATGCTCCTTTTTCTGTCACCTCCTCTCATGTTCCCCTTTGTCCAGAGCTTTTTTTCAATGGCTGCAAACTGAGTTGAAAATGCACATGTTGTTTGCACTGCATTAACTCAGCAGAGGAAGAGAACAGGTGAGGCAGTCTTGCCCTTCCTAGGACTTCTGCTGGTTTGTGTGTTCTTTCTGATTAATAACTTTTGCCTTCTTGAACACACTTTGATCTTTCTTGGCCACAAGTGTCCTGATTTGCATCTGTGAAATGTTGGAGGGTATGGAGATAACCCAATGTGGTGCATTGTTGTGTTGAACTATGACTGTGGAGACCAAAATTCAGTCCCTCACTCATCCAGAAAACCCAATGGTGGCCTTGGGTAAGTCACACCCTCTCAGCCTCAGGGGAAGGCAAAGGCAAACCTCCTGTAAACAACTCTTGCCAAGAAAACCCCATGATATGTTCGCCCTAGGGTTGCCATAGGTTGGAAATGACCTGAAGGGCACAACATCAAATGGAGATATAAACATGGATGGGGAACAGGTCTGCACTCTCTACATCTCCAGGTGAGCTATTCTGCTCAGCAGAACTTAATGATCTTGTTCTGAAAACTGTGAAGAGAAATTTCTGCATCTGTCATGCGTAAGATACACACAGTGGGATGCTGAAAGACTCCCTCTGCACTTCATAGAGGAGCTCAGCAGGTAGGTGGAAGGAGGCCAACCTTTCCAAACCTCTGCTTTCTTCTTAATCCTATAAAAAAGTCTTTATGCTAATTTTCAATAGAATCCTAGTTACTACCTTGAATAACAACTATATTATTAACCAGTTCTATGTTAGCTGTGGAAGTCAGTGTAAGAAACAGCCCTAAACCCTGAAATACAGCTAACAGAATTCTTAGGAACTCGTTTCACTTATTTATGTAACAGTGTTTAAAAAAATAAAGACCTTTAATTCTGGCAAATAAAAAAATATAAAATATACAAATGTATCCCCTCAAGTTGCCAGCCAGTCAACTACATTAGCTTCTAAAAATTGTTGTCTCAAAAAAACTGGAGGGGGGGGGAATGTTATTAGAAAGAATCAAATTTATGAACCCAATTTATTCAGATGTGCAACACGAAAAAGCATATAAATGACATTTATTGCTCAGGTAATTATTCATTTTTATTGAATGGCAGTGTAATTATTTGAACAAAGTTGTGTGTTCAGTAATGTATGCGCCAAATGTTACAGCTGCCCTTGGCTACAGTAACTTCTGCAACCCCATCACTTTTTCCTCTTCACTGATTTATGTATACTCTGCACTCATTAAAGGATTTTCTGATAAAATGAGTCCTACTGTAAAATAGCAGTTTGACTTCTCAATGACTGTACTTTGAACATCTTCATGCTCTACAACTTCCAACTGCAATTATTTCCAATATGCATTGTATTCAGGTTTGTAGCCTGGTTAAATGAGGAAGGCAGCTTTCATCACAGAATCTGATGGCTGGGGTGAGGGACTCCAAATTTTAACGTAAACCACTGTGACACAGCTAACTGTGTTTTGTTTTCCGAGAAAAAAAAATCCAAAAGCATTTAAATATTCCTGGCAAAATAAAGGGACCCCAGTATTTTAAAACTGATGTGAACATACATTGATTCACTGTCATGATCAGTTGCAAAATATTTTCATATTGAAATATCATGTTATAGCCTCATCCTTTGTTAAAGTAGTAAGTTCTATCTCTCTAATCATCTTTTCTCCTTGATTGGTCTTATCCTGCTCTTGGTTTTATCATACAAAATTGATTGTAATAATTTGGGCCCTATCCCCAAATTTGGTGCGATCAATCCAGACAATGTATGGCCCTATAGGCATTACATTAGCCTTAACACTGATTTTTTAAAAGTCATTGTTTGCACTGCATTTTGCAGAAACTCTGGTGTTTCATGCCACCATTCCCCTCAATGTCTGGGCCAATTTCCAGCCCAGAACAATAACAGAAAAGGATTTCCTCTCCTTAACACCACTGCTTGACTCGAGGTCAGAAAGGAGGCACACAGCCATGTGATCAACATAGAGAGGGTGGGTTGTTACACGTTGTTTCTCACTTCATCTCAAGTAGTAATGCATCAGCTATAGCAGTACCAAGCAATACAGGAATGGCATTTGTAGACATCTGCTTGATGTCACTCTGGAGTGCCCAGGTAATGGAGTTCTGGGGCCAGAATAGTTGGCTATCCATTCAGCGTTTTGTCACTTGTATAGATGTGCCCTTAGAGTGTTAAAGTCAAATACTACTAGAATCACTCAGTGCCTGAGATCCATTCTCTCTACAAATAAAGAGTTAGTTATGGAGTTTCCACCTTTCTTTCAGTGCTCCTCTGATCCCTAAGAGTCTTTAAATTAGGATGGGCAACATGTGTTACACAAACCATAAGTCACTTTGATCTATTATCACGGTTCTCCAAAGCCTGCTAAGGGCTCACTACTGTGGTCACTAGATGAAAAGCAGTGTTTCCACTGTAAAAGCAGACCCCACGAAAGGTGAAATGCATGCGAAACAAGGCATACATTCCTATTAGGGGTGTTAAAAATTGTCCTTCCAGTTCCCAAGGGTGCTTGAGTTGAATAATTAAATTTTTCTCCTCAGTCATGCCAGCTAAATCAAGATTTTGTTTTACTGAAAATGTTTCATTTTGTTATTGTGAGAAATCCCATGAGAGGCTCCCATAGGTTTTCATAGACAAGGCCAGGAGCCCTGGAGATTGAGGGGTGCTTGTTGGAGTAAAGCTGGTATTTTAGTAAACAGAAGTAAATAGAAACTGTGCAGCTTAACAACTGTGGTAGGCTTGAGTGTACACCTGTACTGGCATTGTTAAATCCCACACTTTTGTGAATACAGCCAACTGCCCATAAGTCATGATGCCATAGGAAAAACAGAACTTTCCATGATAGAAAATAACAGCTCAGCTCAGAACAAAACAAAGAACAGAATCCCTGATGATACTGTTTACAATTAAATAATGGATGCTCAATTGTCCCACATTTGCAACAAGCATTATCACATCCCTCTGGAATATAACTCATCACATGGGGTTTACATCTGTATTTTATCCTGTGGATTGTTTTGTTTAAACTGGTGGAACAAAAACACATCATTGCTAGTATTTTATTGTGTTCCACCTATGACTTTATTCATAAGTGATTTATGTGCCATGTATATTTCCAGGACAATTTAAATTACACAAATAGCATTTTTTCTTCAAAAGGCCTTGTTGGTGTAAATTATAACTAATTGCTATTCAAATATTTGGCCCTCAGTGGGAAATTGACTGCAATTCAGCAAAGAGTAAGATGCAAAATGAAACAGAAGAGAGGCATGCTTTCTGCTATAATCAGCTGGAGGAGGAGGAAGAGGAAGAAGAGGAGAAGGCAGGATAAAATTCAAATCACAGAAATGTTTTTGAGAACTCAAGCGCATGAGGAAAGTCTGAGCAACAACTGAGCAGCCATCTGCACTCACATGCTATGTAATAATTTATTACCTCAAGCTTTTGGGTCCTAGATTTACCTATCATATTTTATATCAAAATTTCAAGAAAGTACACAGGCTGGAAATTATTCCATGACCCCACTATGGACGGCCTAATGCAGGCATTGCCAACCTAAATTCCTGCATGTTGAAGCTAGCAGTAGGAGTTGCCTAAAGTCCCACCTAGATTGGATCCAAATGAAAGCAACAAACCTACTACCAGGTAAGAGGGGGCAGGTCAAAGGAGTTGGGGTTGAGAGCATTAAAATAAACAATACATCAGTGGTCCTGCATGTTAATCCTCTTTTGTTTGTAGAATGAGTGTCTATTGCCCTCCCACTCAATTCAGGTTTTGCTCCTTTCTTCCCCATGTGGGAAACTGATCTCAAACCATTCCAAACCATTCATCAGCGAGCATGGTGCCCCCTAGCTATTTTCAGGATATAAATATCGGGTGGAAAAAGCCCCTCTTTGGACTAGTTTGGCATGCAGACAGGCACTCTGTCAGTTTTGACAAAACTTGGGCCCTCGATACACCCACCACCCCTTCTTGCTGTAGCCACTGTCAAGTCTTCCATTCCATATCCCATCAATTGGACCCATAGCTGAAAATGTATCACCGTTAGTGAAGTCTTACTTCTGTTCACCCCTCCCACCTAAGATTTCGCTAGCTCCTTAGGTGTGTGCGTGGATTGTGTGTGTGTTGCTTATTCCCCTTAATTAAGCTATACTTCTTATTTGGAATCCTGCCTCCGGAACTCTGTGTGATTACGGACCCGGTAAACACTGGACTTGATCCCTAAGGTTGCAGTTGCCCTGATCACAGTAGAAATCCCATTTTGAGCTAAGTAAAATTCTCCTAAATATAAATATATTGGTTTTGGGGTGTCCTCCCTGAACCTCAGCATTTTGGGTAACAAATTTGATTGTATACTTGCATGGGCTAGATTTGACTTCTAATGAAACCTGCAGTCAAAGTGAAAAAGCTATTTGTATATCATATGACAGTGGTATTGTAATTTGTGGCTTCCAGACATAAAACTTGAATTAAGTTACAGGTTGGCCTCACTTTACATTGGGGTTGCATTTCTGGACTTGTGGTGTAAATGGAGAGAGCCAGTTCCATAGGGAATCACTGGAAAATAGGGAAATGTGTCTTGATAGTGCTGAAGTAGTCACATTGCTCAGACTTCCCAGATGGACAAAGCACATCAAGAGAGAAAGGGGTTGCCCATACAGAAGAAATGATTCATCTTGATACCACTTTAACTTTCATGGTTCAATGTTGCGAAGTTTTGGGAATTGTAGTTTTGTGAGACATTTAGCTTTCTCTCTCAGAGAGCTCCATTGCCAAAATTGCCAAAATAAATTACAAATCCCAAAATTCCATAGCATTCAGCCATGACAGTTAAAATAGCTTCATACTGGATTATTTCTGCAGTGTGGATGCAGCCAAAGAGAGCTAACACATCTCCTTCTGGCAGAAGATGCAGAAGGTACAACAGGAGGAAAGACACGTTATCTCTAAAGCAGAACAACATCAAAACCAGTTCTTGCACAAAAAATATCAAATTCAGCAGCTAATCAAGTTCAGAAATTCAGGCTTTGGTAGTTAACACTTGGCAAACCTTTATTCAGTAACTACAGGTCTATACTAGAGATGTTAACTATCAGAACTAAACAGCAAGCATTGGCAATGTATAATTAAACTGCAGGTTAGTTATTCATTAGTTGCAAACTCAAAACAGTAGTTTTGTCATTTTGTGAGATATATAGCCTTATTTGTCAGAAAGCTCTGGTGCCACAACAAGCTACAAATCCAAGGATCCCATAGCACTGAACAATGGAAGTTAAAGCATTGTCAAATTGCATTATTTAGGTAGTGCAGATGCAGCATTGAAGAGCTTATAGAAAAGTGGATCAAATTTTTAGACAAATATTGTCTGTGTCTTTAACAAGTGAATGCGTATTTTTGTCAACAAATCTCCAGGTCTATTTACACTCAGATTCAGTTCACCATTTAGTTCACCATTTCAATTGGATAGACATCATTTGGTATGCAGTCTTTCCTGACATACATAGTTTTTTATCAAAAGCCAAAGTTAAACACACACACACACACACACACACACACACGGAAGTGTGGAATCCAATGGATAAATTAGTTCTGACTTGTGTATTAATCCAGGAAGCTAAAATTAAGATAGGGCCAAAACAGAAGGCCCTGAAGGGGCAGCTTGAAGCCACCCCTTCTGAAGGTGGATTGGGGCTGCAGCAACCACACACTTGGCCAAATCTGCCTTCAACCTGGCTGAAAAAAGAGTGGCAAACAGTGCCATGAAGCTGCTCACATGTAAATGGCCAGGGCAGCTTCAGGATGGCTTCAGGACGAATGACATATTCGCATTCGCTGAGCTCCAAAGCTGCCTGGATGGCAGGGCAAAAGGATCATCTGTTTCAGCCCTTAATTCACTTAAAATGTGATAAGAACCACATAACAGTTTTCAGCATCCTCATTGCACAATATATAAATGCTCACATGGACAGGTGTATTGTAAAGTGTATTAAGCTTTGAAGGGATCTGAAAGAATGCAATAGACAGGAAGCTTTGGGAAGCTATTTCTAATGGAGAAATAAAATTGATTTCCACTCCCTTTTCAAGAAAATAGCTGCAGGTTAAGCATTCAGCTGTAGTGAACTGTGTTTTGGTAAGCTCAACGTTATCAGCTTCATCATTTAAAACATTTTGGTTGCTTTGCTTTTGATACATGTAGAAGATACCCAACAGAAAGTGATCATTTTGACAAAGAAGCATTTATGACAAAAGCTCTGCTCCTACCTGCTGTGAAAGTGTACAGATAAATCATCAGCATGCCTTTTATTCTGTTGCTGACAGCACACTGAATTAAAAAGTGTGTCTACAAAAAGAACTATTTTTATACTGCAGAACTGCATAACAAACACCTGGCTGATCTCATCTAGGTGACTAGAAACATGAACTACATTTTTTAAAAAATCGAACTGTGACTGTATTATTTGTGTTACCAGCATTTGCCTGCAGATTCTGTCTCAAGCATGAATGCTGGACAATACCACTTTTCAAGGGCAAATTCATTTGCTTGGCTGCTTTTGGAAATAGTCTTGAGTTCCATTATATATCCTATTCTATTGATATGGCTGCTGCTTCCAAGAGATCTTAAAATGTACTTTGGTCTTCTGGCAAATCTTCGGAGCTGTTAATCTACTCGGTTGATGCATCATAAAAAAATCAGAAAACTGAACTATATGCACATAAGTTTTTATGTGAACCCAAATTTGTAAGAATAATCTTGGAGATGTATGTAGAGATTGTTTTGACAAAAGCATGAACCCGAGTTGTTAGTTTTCATGTGGCAATGATAAAATGCAAGACTATGAAGTCACAGATTCTTTGGAGTAGGCTTGTGTACCCATCTTGCTGATGGCTCATAGCACTAGGATATGAGCTACCCACTGATCTTCACTCGCACAATGATAATCCAAAAACCTTGAGTGTAAATATGGCAATTTGTTGTCTAAGAGAAGTTGGTCATGCACAAACAAACTCAAAGGTGGCTCTATCAGTTCTAAGTTATGTGGACCATGACATTTTAAAATACAATCTGGAATGCCAGAACAGTTACTCCAATTACATCCAACAGTATAAGTGACCCATTTACAAGAAAGATCTCTGTGATATCAGAAGGTATGATGGAGCTGATTGAATTGACTTGCTTTTGTTATTTGCTTGATAAAGCTAAGAGAACAAAGAAAACAGCATTATAGTTCTCTCAGAGAGCTTTAAAAGTAAAAGAAGTCCTCTGACATGAAGGTCTAGTCACAATGGACTGCAGGGAGCAGTGCTCAATTCTGTTACTAAGCCGAAGAGCCAGTGTTGCCCAAGGACTGCTCTGGTGATCATGTGGCCAGCATGACTGCATCTAATGCTGTTACCTTCAGAAGTGGTACCTGTTTATACTTGTATTTGCATGTTTTTCAACTGCTAGGTTGGCAGAAGCTGGGACTAGTGACAGGAGCTCATCCCATCATGCAGCACTCAGGCCTTGAACTGCCAACCTTCCAGTCTTCTGATTATCAGAATTGGCATCTTAACCACTAAGCCACCACATGCCTTAAGAGATTATTTACATCTTAACTAAAGTCCCCCTCCACCAAAAACATCCTGTGGGACAGGTGTGGTGTGCAGACTTGATGGAAGAAAAAAATAATAATAAAGGAATGATATTGACAGGTTCGATGTGGGCAATACATCAGATACAATTATGAATGATTTTTCTTTTAGCCAATGTTTCCATTGCCTGTGCTCATTGAATTTCATCAGTTATGAGATCTGTTGATAACCAAGAGTAAGCAGAAAGCTCAGAGGCACAAAGAGGAAAGAAGTATACCATTCAATAACTTTGACAGTAATGATCTTATACTGGTCAAAGACCGAATAAATTTTATTACTATTACAGTAATGGTCCACCATGCTGTCCTCGTCTTGCTGCTTTGGGGATTTAATTTTGCTTTAAGTTACTGGTTGTAGTATGTGTTATAACGTGCCAAAGAGAAGAACTCTGCGGCATCAGGCCCAAGGCATATCTAACTCAATGTTCTCTTGATGCAATGGTCACCCAGATGCCTACTGCAACTTTCATCTTGAGTCCTCTAGCAACTGATGCTCTGAGAAAAATGGTGTCTGAAATGAGAGGAAAGATGTGTGTGTTGTGACGGATAGTCACCGATGGCCCTCACTTCCATCTCTTTTAAAGCCATCCATATTGACAGATAATTTTGTCCCTTAACTGCACAAGAGTAAGGAATACAAATGAAAAGGAAGAACTGTTCCTCTTGCCCTGGTCAGCTGCTCAGTTCTCTTAAAAGCTTCATTATTATTATTATTATTATTAATTATTTTTTATATTCTTTTGCTTCATTGAATCTATACACATCAAGCTTACAAAGAACCTCTTTCAGAATCGGATCTGTCTGGGCTCTTGGTTTCAAGCAGAGCCATATATTATTCATTCATTTATTTATTTCATTTTTATGCCTCCTTTCTCTCAGAAAAGGATCCAAGGCAGCTCACAAATAAAAATAGTTTAAAAGACTTTACAATATCTTAATAAATAATTTAAAAATAATTAAATTAATAATTAAAAATAATTAAAAACATCCAATAAAAACAATATAAAATTACATACATTAAAAACTTCATTACACACTCCATATAACGAACACCCCATATAAAAGCCATCCCATGATTATGTATTAAAAGCCTCCCTGAATAAGACTGTTTTTGCTTGATGAAAGGACAGCAGGGAGGGGGCCAGTCTAGCGTCCCATAGGAGGTAGTTCCAGAGGTTGGGAACAGCCACTGGGAAAGCTCTCTCTCTCTCTCTCATGTCCTTATCAGGAAAGTCTCCGATGTTGGTGGGACCAAAAGAAAACCTTCCCTTGAAGATCTTAGGGGGTTCATATGGGGATAAACAGTCTCTCAAATATTCTGGACCTAAACCATACTGAAGTTTATATATGATGACCAGCACTTTGAATTGTGCCCAGAAACAAACCAGTAGTCAGTGCAGCTGTTTCAACAAGGGAGTTATATACTCCATATAATTGGCCTCAGTTAGCATTCTAGCTGTGGCATTTTGATTCCACTGAAGTTTCTGAACAGCTTCCAAAGGCAGCCCCACATAGAGTGCATTACAGTAGTCCAAATGGAATGTAATCAAGGCATGTTTCACCATAGCCAGATCCGATGTTTTCAGGAATAGGCACAGCTGGTGTATTAGTTTTACCTGTGCAAATGCACTCCTGGCCATTGCTGAAACCTGGGCATCCAGGCTCAAGGTGAGTCCAGGAGAACACTCAAGCAAAAATTCCAATTGGTAGACATGATGGTGTATACTATTGTATATTGCAGATGTAAATGGTTGCTGGAATATCTATGGCCTTGAGTCATCATCCAGTTCCATTCATGTACAATTAATCCATGTACAACATGTAGCAGATATGTGCAGTGATTTACATGCCATTCTGCATAAAAATTGGAACCAGTGGGAACCAGATGAGAATTATAATACAGGTGGAAGAGTGCACCAGGTATTCATTTGTATTAGTTCTTCCTTAATTAAACTACCACTTTCCAATAATATGTTTTGAATCCTTATCTACAGGAAAGGAAAGGAACCCTCAATCATGGTCCTCACATATCCTTCTGAACTGAACTATTGCTGTCCCATCTGTTAGCAGACTTTAATTACCACTTGCTATGACATAATCTCACAGTTGAGCTACTTGTGGCAACACTATTGAAAATTGTGTTTTCTGTTTGTGTGTGTGTGTGTCAAATAGATGAAAGAATATTTGTGATAACTTGACAAAACTATCTGCTTGTCGCTTCAAGACTAAAAAAGTGTTTAAAATGTTATTTGGCCAAGACAGATTTTTATTTAAACAACAGTAGACCTCTTGAAAAGTACATTTCTCAATGCCCATCACCATGGCCAGGAAGGAACAGAAACGGGGAAATTGGAGGAAGGGCAGAAATATTCCCTAAGTACATCCAGGAATTAACATTTCTACCTGAAGTGTCTTTACATTACAAGTTATCCGTTGTGCTGCTATTCCCCCTCCTCAATCTAAGGCTAAAATTGTTTTGATATAGCTCCCAACTCTCAAAGGTATGTTCAACCTGCAGCTGTTTGGTGGTAGGTTGGGAGAGTGTAGACCCTTCTTCCTCCTGCTCATTTTCTGGACAGACATAGGTTCTCCAACTATACTATGCAACAGGCTTTCCCACTTGATTTATTAAGGTCTCTCGGTAAGCCTAGTCCACTGTGTGAGCTTCTCTCCTGCCTTGGCATGGAGAATAAATTTGGGAAGAAAGAGATAAATCAACACAGCTATTTCAGTCATAGCTGGGGGAGAGGAAAATGGCAGCACAACAGGTAACTGGTATTACAAAGATGCCTGAAAGGAGTAACTGAACAGAGGGAGTGAAGAAGTTCCTTTTTGGCTTCCCTTCTCCTCCTTTTTAAGTGAAAAGGGGAGAAGGGCTGCACCTTTCTTTAATATAGGCCTTGTGAACACAAGGTGACAGTGTCTCACATCTCTTCCACCTTCCTCTGTGAAAGATCTACCCAGCACTCCAGGCTGACTTTGAGAGGGCTGAAAGGAAGGGACTTCCTCATACTTGATTGAGATTCTTCACTCCTGCTATAAAAGATGTCAAATGTGGGAGAAGGTGTATGTGAAAAGTGCAATGAGGCACAGTGCAAATATGACAAAAAGATCTAGGAATATGAGTGCTTGAATAATTTGATCCTTGTGAATTATGATATGACCAACCACACATGATCCAGAACACAGTTATTCACAGGAATGCATATTTCCTGGATTGTCTGAAATTCAAAAGTATCAAAATACATTTGAAAATGCATATTTCAGAAAAAGTGCAATTAGAAATGCACAATTTGAGATAACATATGTTGAAACTATTTCCAAGATGCTACATCTATGCAACTAACCAACAACCCCCTTGAGGGAGCTGCCTGGGTTGAAGCATAATTTTGGAAAGAGAGAGCTACATGAACACTGGTATTGCTGCACTGTGGGGATATGGGAGCTTCAGAAGGATGTGAAGCCTAGATATTTAACAATGTTATTTCAGTGCAAATTTTCACTACACAAACAATTTTTTCTAACACATGGGCAGATTAATACAGAAATGGGATGGAAGAACAGACTTACAGGTGAACACATAATGCAAAAGTGACACAATTCTTCCCTGTAACTGGGATAGAAAAAAGAAGGATGTGGAACTGGCACACTCTTGCCCCCACTCAGTAATAATCCATCTTGACTTTATACTCATGATTCCATTCCCCTCTTACTCATCTGTTTTAAAATGTTAATTTTTATAGACCCCGTAGAATCTCCAAATCTCAGTTTGCTTGTCTGATTAATTATTTCACACCAGGCATTCAGAGCATGCATCTTCTCTAAACTACCCACTTAACAAGATTACAAATCCACTAATTTCGTTCTCCTCCTGTTCTTTTGTATGGACTTACAGACAACACTTCTCATCTGTGGCAATATATCATGAGAATGAACCTACAGATGACACAAAGCAGTTTGAACACTCAACAGGCACTGCAAGCCTTTTTCTTTCCAAAATGAGTTTTTTTAAAAAAAGAAAAAGAAAAAGAAAATTAGCATTAGTCTCTATAAATAAATTAAAATTTTATAATATGCTTTCATTCCTCACAGCGCTTAATATTTAAATGTTTTGGCTTAACTTAGCAGTGCACAAAGAGCACAGGCTATTGTCAACCAGACCTCTTGCAAGCTGTTAAAACTGTATTTACATTTCATATTCTCATCAATTTCTGTGTTGCCTGGGAGCTTACTTGGGTAAAACATGCTTTTGCAAGTGGAATTAATGCGGTCAATTCAAAAGTAGTTAAGGATCATGAGCCCTCTCTCTTTTTAAACCAAAAAGCAACTGTATCATGGTGACTCCAGTTCTCTTTGACCCAAAACAATGACCATGACAGAAAGCAAATAAGGTCAGAAAATGGCAGTCCGATGAGGACATAGAGGAATCATGGGAAGAGACAAAAAAGACATAAAGAAACAGTCAGCCCGACAAATCCATGGATTCAGCCACCCACAGCTTGAAAATATATTTTTTTTAAAAAAAAATATCCAAAATCAAACCTTAATTTTGCTATTTTATGTAAGGGACACCATTTTACTATGCTATTGTATATAATGTGATTTGAACATCCACAGATTTTGGTATCCATGGGGATCGTGGAACCAAACCCCACTGGACACCAAACACCAACTGTATAAGGACAAGACAGATACCTTGTAGGCTGCACTATGAGAGAAATGGGGGGGGGGGGCATTACTACACTATTAGCTCTTTATCCCCTTTTTAGAGATGCTAGACGAGATACCTTTTTGACAGGCTTCTCTAAACAGATGAACATTTTTCTTTGTTTGTTTGCT
Source organism: Sceloporus undulatus (assembly GCF_019175285.1). Taxonomy (NCBI): domain Eukaryota; kingdom Metazoa; phylum Chordata; class Lepidosauria; order Squamata; family Phrynosomatidae; genus Sceloporus; species Sceloporus undulatus. The sequence goes on along the minus strand of NC_056522.1, from coordinate 194,383,995 downwards.
TTCAGAAGGCCATAGAAGACTGATTGCCCATGGGGAAAGGATATTTAATAATGATATGTGTGTGTGGGAGTATATGTACTTTTAAGTTGCCTATTGACTTATGGTGACTCCATGAATTTCATAGGATTTTCTGTGACAAGGAATACGCAGAGGTGTTTTTGCCAATTTCTTCCTTTGAAATATAGCATGCAGTGTCTGGTCTCCCATCCAAATACTAATCAGGGCTGACATTGCTTAGTGTCCAAGGTCGGACAGGAACTGGTGCCTTGAGGGTATTTAGGCCCTTAATGTACTGCATATGCTATAGTATTTTGTTTTGTTTTTTTAAGGTGGGAATACTTTTAATTCTACTGCTTTTAAATGTATTGGTAGTTTAATTATATTTTAATTACATTTCAACTTTTGTATCATGTGAACTCTTAGATGTATCTGTTTTAAATTTTATAGACCGCCTTGCTTCCTAGCATGATGGGATATAAATGTGGTATAAATGTGGTGGAAATAAATGTGGCCACAGTTCAACAGTTCGAGAGAGTTGGAGGATCACATGATTCCCAGTCACACTAAGAAGACTAGGAGCTTTTACACACCGGCTTCAAAGGTCAGTTGGGACGCGGAGTTGACACATGCCCTGGCTCTGCCCCAAGGCGCCGTGGTGCCACGTGCTGCACCACACGGTGCATGGCATCACGGTGCTTCTCTGGCGCTGTGTCCGCACGATGCAGAATTGAAGGAGTGCTGTCTAGCTGCAGCACTGTGGCTATCGTGCCCTTTCCAGGATGCAAAAAGGAGCTGTTTTTTGTGGCTCCTTTTTGCACCCTGGAAAGACCAGATTGGAGCTGCAGTGTGTGGTTACCATGGCCTTGATCTGGCTAAAGAAGGGGCAACTGGAAGCCGCCCCTTCGGAGCTGTTTGTACAGCCCCTATAATACTCAACTGGGTCTTTCCAATTGCTTTTAAAACTGTTAACCTGGTTTTAAAAAGGTAATAGAAAAAACCCCAACAAAAACATATCTATATTTTTAAAAAGAAGAACAAAAACTGATCTAAAGGTTCTAGCTCTTGTTTCTATTCAGGGGTTAAGAGACTTCTCTGGGAGATGCCTGAAGTACTGAGCAGAAATGCTTTCTTCTTTCACATGAAATTTTTATTGAGCTTTGAAATAAAGTTTAAAGTAGAGGCAAAGAAAAGAGGCACATGCATTTACAATACAATAAGAGCCTAGCAGCTCTTTCTTTTGAGAAAGAAGATTGCATTGTTAGTTTATAGCATATATATTTGTTGTGTAGTAGAAGAAAACAACCTAAAAGAAGTTCATTGTCTATTAATGCCTATAATCTCAACAGCATATCCTATAATGCAATATCCTTAGTTGTAGAAGTGTGTGAGTGCATGTATGCATGTTTGCTCAGAAATTTATCAATAGCTTGAAAGACTTGTAATAGAAAAATAAATGGAAACAATGTTACTTTCATTTTATTTATTTATTTATGGAATTTATATTCTGCCTATCTCCCAAAAAGGAAATCGTATGCTTTTGTAAAAATTAGATTCCTTCCTAGCTGGTTTTGCTGAGTAAGTTTGGATAAAATCACAGTCTCTCAAATGTTGTTCTCATTCCTCTGACATTATCTTTGTCACTTGTGGGGAAGTTCCCAAGGCCAAGGGCACTCTATGTGTTTCTTCTTGGACAGCAGTATATCCACACCTCCAGTTGCTAAAGTTTAACATTAACAATGTTTTCGTTACATCTAGGGTGTTTTTAAGCTAAAGAAATCTTTAAGTAATAAAAATGACTGTGGAGAGCCTTCTGGTGCCAAAAAATGAAGGTCTGAAACAGCCAGCGGCCAAGACATTCTCTACTCCAGAGACACCCAGTTGCATGCTTTATGCAGGAATCAAGGTGTGAAGAAACCCAAACTTTCTTGTTATCGTCAGCTGTTGCCAGTGAAAAAGTGGATCTCCATTTCACTATTTCCAAAGTTTGCTGCTTCATTACACAGCGACTTTGATAATAATAATAATAATAATAATAATAATAATAATAATAATAATAATATGTTTTATTTATAAACCGCTATTCCAAATAGATCATAGCGGTGTACAAGAAAATTATATAACAGTACAAGAAAAATCTACAATTAAGATACACTCTGTCTTCAGGCCAGCCCCTGATGACGCTGGGCCGGCCTGCTCTCTTCCTCAACGGCCGAAAGATGACAGTTATGGAGGGAGGGCACTCAGTCTTCAGGCCAGCCCCTGATGACGTTGGGCCAGCCTGTTCTCTCCCTCAACGGCCGAAAGATGACAGTTATGGAGGAAGGGCACTCTTTCTTCAGGTCAGCCCCTGATGACGCTGGGCCGGCCTGCTCTCTCCCTCAACGGCCGAAAGATGACAGTTATGGAGGGAGGGCACTCTTTCTTCAGGCCAGCCCCTGATGACGCTGGGCCAGCCTGCTCTCTCCTTCAACGGCCGAAAGATGACAGTTATGGAGGGAGGGCACTCTGATGAATACATGCCACTGGAGCAAGAAAAACTAACCAAAGAAATATCTGTTTGCAGTTTAACTGTCATAATACCATCTTAATGAATTCTGAGATGTGTAGTTTGTGATGGCACCAGAGCTCTCAGACAAGGAAGGCTAAACAGTTCACAAAACTACAAATCCCAGAATTCCATAACATTGAGTGATGGCAGTTAAAGTGGTATCAAAGTACTTTAATCTTGTAGCCTTCACCAGTTCCTAGAAATGAGTGGAAAGTTTTCCCCTCCAGTTTGTTTGTTTTTAATTAAGACTTTAGTGAAATGTGCAAAAAGAAATCATATAGAAAATAGAAAGAATTTGAATTAAAAATAAACATTGTAGGAGAAACTAAAACTGACATCTATAACCATTCAGGCCTAGAGCTTTGCATGGTAAACTGTTCAGCCTGGACTCAATCTCTGGGACTGCAACCATGTTAGTACTGAATTAAGGTGGCCACATTTATTTTCAATGAAGCTCATCATCTTTAACAGCCATTTTTGATTTTGATTCTGATTCTAGATAGCAACATTGATGTAGATGGCACTGTACAAAAATAAAATAATGAAAGAGACAACCTAAGGTATGTGGATATAACACAGTCCTTTTCATGCTGCAAATAGCTGTATCTATTGCACTTGGCCAGTGCAGCTGAAGGTAAGAGCTATTTGATTTTATTTGCAATTTTCTTCCTTTATTATAAGTTGAACTAAGGCAGTTTGGGGGCAATTAGTTTGACCCCATGAGGCTCTCCCCCCCCCCCCAAATAACCCTGGGAACCACATACAGCCTGAAGTTGCACTTTCCCAACCCCTCGTATACAAAAACGGAAAAGGGAAACATATACATTCCTGAGAGTAATAAATATAACAGTATGCAAAGGTATCTTGCAGCACCTTTGAGACTCTATCCGGCTCAAGTCTAGGAAAGTTCATGCTACCAATTTCTTCCTTTCAGTTAATCTCAAAAGGACTGCTAGATCCCTTGGCACACTGATTTTCCAGACTAACACAGCTATGTCTTTGATACATAAACAGAGCATAGCTATTAATGTTACAGTGACTGTCTCAGCTCCACCGTCTGGCAGAATTCAGAACTCAACTAATATGTTCACCCATATGGCTCACAGTCCTCCACTGGGAGGGAGAAATAACTGGCAATGCTTTCCCATGTGTCATTGCTTGCCCTGGCTGTCTGCAGAGTTCCACCTCTGCTCCATCTGAAGTGATGCGTCTTTAAACACAACGTTTTGGCATTATAGCAGCCTGTGTTTTGTGCAAGCAGAATGAAAGGTCGGCATTTGTGAGAATGAGTGCTGTGGAATATTAACACCATTTTAAAATATTTCTGCATCATTTGAGGTGTGTTTTTACCAGGGGAACAAAAAGTCTCAGGAGACCCTGCTGCTATCGCCCTTATTCCTAGATGCTCGCTCCCAATAACAAAACAAAGTTGCCACCGGGCAGTCAGCACAATTCATTGATTGAATAAATACAAACCTAACAAACAGTGAGCAAACCAGCTGTGAAAGTGTGTTGTGTTGACAGACAATGCATTTTTAGCAGTGTAATTTACTGCTGTTCAGCTTTACTGACCTTTTGAGAGACTAAAATAAACACATTATTCTCTGTGGTCTAAAGCACTTCAGTTGCTTCAGCTATCGTACTTTACTGCATAAAGGGTTCACAACCAAGAAGCCCTGTGGGGATACAAGGATGGGAAAATTTCCAATAGCTCTTGGGCTGATTGCTAGAGCCCCATGTCATAATTGTACACAAGAGTGCAGAGCCAAAAGAATGCTTGGGTTGGCATATTATTATTACTATTCAGGACCAAACACAAAGGCAAGATTGAATCTCCTTTTATTTAAAACAGCTTCTCTGCTCCACTTCTGAGGAAAACAAAGTTTCAGATCAACAGCATGTTTCCCTTTCTTACAGACAGAAACTATTTTGCAGTCGACTCAAGGAATAAAGGAAAACCATTGTGTTTAGTTAACAACATGTATTGTGGATCCAAAGAACTTCCATTCAAGATAAACGTAATAAAATGTAGGGGGGAAAGGGCCACCCAGTTCTTTAGCTTGGGGATGAATGCATCTGTTAGCAGGGTGCTAGTGGGGCTGAGTCAATCGGTCAAAAACAGACACACTTGTAAACCCTTTCAAAAATCCTTTTGTTCACTGTAAGCAGCAATGAACCACCTGACTTCAATAGAATGAACAGGAAGTGAGAAAGGAAGATGCTTGAATCAAAGAGATGAGAAATAGGCTCCAAACTGCTATCAAGACAGGCGACAATCCTACCAACTGTTAGAGAAATGTACCTGCACTTTTAGATCCTCTCCAATGGAATCAACCTACTGAATTCTATGATACTTTTGCATGTGTTTGCTCTGAAATCCATCTCTTCCTCTTTCTAGATTAACCTGGTTTTTTTAATCATCAGAAAAAATAATTTTAATATATATCTTTAAATGTATTTCCCCCCCAAGATGTACACCTATTCAAATGCATTCAATATCTTCTTGAAGCAAAATAATTCTGCTGGAACAATTGAGGAAGGGAAAGCCTGGAGGGTAACAAAGTTCAAACCTGCACATTAGTCCAGGAGTTACAGATAAGATCAGTTTGCATTAGAATTTGCAAAGATACAGTTTCTTAAGATTCCCTATTTTAGGCTGGTCTCAGGCTATCACACCAGTGACAGACAGTGCTATCCGAATCAGCCACTGGAAAGCACCTTGAAGCTATCAGTGGCATTTTAAGGGGGGAGGAAACTGACTTCTCTCCCTCAGAAGCTTAACAGTCTGCATTTAGATTTCTCACAGTTTCCTTCCAGAAAGTGAACAATAGAGCTAACTTATAAATCTGACCAAGGTGGCTTTCTTAACAGGTAATAAAAATCTGTTAATAATTTACTAATCTGTGTAGACATCAGTGACACTCTAGGGAGGTGATTTTTTGCAATGGTTTCATGACAAGAGTCTTTTTTTTTGGGGGGGGGGGGGGTTACTGAATATTTGGCTGAGCCCATATAAATATTACCCAGTCTGTGTGAAGAAAGGATAGCAAGTGGGCTCATCTCACAGTGGAACTGGAGATGCACGCATCTATGAAGATCACATAATTAGACTTCTTTTTCCTACTGCCATGTCTGATTAACGTCTATTTCTGTATGTTTATTATATCGAGAAGGGCTGAAATTCACTCGTCCTCCTTATTTGGAAAATATGCATCTAATTTTCCCTTTAATGATTAGGGTCCCCACTGTTCACTTTCCAACCAAACACCAAGACATGTGTGGCCAAGAACATTAGATTATGATGACTATAGCAAAAGATATTAATGAAGAAGGACCCACAAGCTAGGACAGCCAATATCATGCATTTGATGTGGAGAAAAATACTAAAAGTCATTAGCCATTTTGGTTTCCAAATGCATGTCAAAATGGGGAACCCATTTAAATCAGAAGTGGAATGGTTTGGGTCTGGATATGTCCAAACCAAACTGGGGGCCAACTTGAATCTCTAAACTGAGCTCCAGGTGAGATCTTGCTTGCCCCTACTATTCATGTTATTTTCCCAAGATCAGTAATTGATTTGTTTTTGGTCCAGAACATGATCCCAAGTGGTGGCTAAAATATGAATTAATATTAACTGCAAATATTTTCATGGTATGGTATGGTATGGTGCGGTACGGTATGGTATTATAAACATGCCAGTCTGTCATATTCAGCACCAACAGTCCTGTTATTCCAGTGGTTTTAATAAAGTCTCTGAGGCCTAACTGGTTCTATACAAATTCAAAGATTTACATGATTTTAAAGCATTTCAACTGTTTTAACCAGTATAAATTTATCTTCTTTTAACTTGTTAAATCATTTAATATGTTTTTAGCCTTTTTTAAAAAAAATCTATTGTTGGTATTTTTTAAGTTAATCAAGTTGATGCCAACCTGAGCTCTTCAGTGTGAGCATGAGATATAAATATCTGAGTACTGAAAACTTAAATATTAAGAGAATATCCCAGTCAAGCAATGTACTTTGATCAGTCATGTTTCAGTGTCCTGCTAGAGTTCTACCTGACAAGGCTTCTCTGTTTCTTTCTAACAGAAGAAGCAGATTGACTTGTCCAGACAGACTCCTTTGAATGTGTGAAGCTCTTCTTTTTCTTCAAGCTAATACTGCGGCCTACAATCACTTGTCTAAAGACAAATTAGGGTAGATGTGGAGTATCTGGAATTAAGATAAATAGATTAAGATTAACAGCAGTCAGAGAGAAGATTGGATTAGGGCAACAGAACTGGAGGATAAGAGATTAACATCAAAGGGGGGGGGAGTGTCAGATATGTGTGAAGTCTGATCAATGAGCAAGAGACAGGGAGGAGAAACAAAGGAAAATTAAGTTCAAGGGGGACTGGTTGCATCAGTAAAAGGGTCTAACAATACCTTAAAGGCTAAAAAGAAATGGGGGAAAAAGTTTTGTTTAACAAGATTTCCTAGAATGAAGGCCATTCCATCAGATACATGGAGTATACGGTAGATATCCATGTACATGCCATCCTCATGTATAGGTCGGGGAAGGTTTCAGGGTCAGAATCATGGATTTTGATATCACCTGTGGATAAATCAAGGGTAACACTTAGAGGGCTATAACAAAGGATGGAAAGGGGAAAACACCACTTCTGTCCCTCCTTCTCTGGCCCTCTTCTGACCACCTAATGCCACTTCCCAGGTGATGGAGGAAAGATTTTAACATCTGCTTGGGGAGGAAAGGGAGTTAAATGGGGTTTTGCTTTGATGGGAAGAGAAGGCTTTAAAATCAGACTGGGAAGGGAAAGAAGTGGAGCTAAAAAGAGTGTTACTTTGATGGGAAGAGAAGGCTTTCAGATCAGATTGGGAAGGGAAAGAAATGGAGCTAAAGGGGGTGTTTCTTTGAAGAGAAGGCTTTCAAATCACACCGGGAACCATTTACACACACACCCCTCTGCCTCAAGGCACAAAGAGTGGGGCATCAAGTGGTGCTTGTTTCAGGACCTTTCTAAGCAATTTTAGTGTATTGGCCCATACATAAGTTGACTCAGGATTTTAGGGGCGTCAATTTTGGGGCATAAATTTCTCGACTTATAGTCGAATATATACAGTAATGCAAATAATTTCCATTGTGGGAGATCTAGCTAAAGATAGGTCAGTTTTTTAGGATACCAATTACATACAAGAAGAGAGACAGAACATGACTGACATGGAAAGGAAATGAAGTCATAACTGAGAGCATCAGTCTACATAATAGTGTAAATTGAACAGACAAATCAGGAAGACTAGCATTTAGGTCACCCAAACTCTCTGCTTCTCTCAATAACAATAGCAAGTTCATTTCCAAATTGTTTATCAGTGAATTAACCACTCCCTAAACAGTATACAGTGTGTAAGCTAACTGCCCTCAACAAGCTGGGTATTCATTTTAGCAACCAACAGAAGGATGCAAGGCAGAGTGGACCATGGAACCCTTGGAATCGAACTCACAACCTTTGGCTGCAGAACAAGCATTCAACCACTGCTCCACCAGAGCTCCCTAGGGCTCTCACTCCTGGTGCTAAGGCTTTTAGTGTGTGTGTGTGTGTGCAAAGTGTTGTTGTATTCTTTTTCACCACCAACCACCATATCTTCTGTGTCATCTTCCCCAGTTAAAATAATATTATTTAGCTCATACAACACTCAAGCATGGAGAGATGAGGCTCTCCTACCTCAGGAATCAGGAAATTTATGGACATTTATTTCCCTGCATCTATGCACCTTTTCTCCAATTCTTATGAGAGTTTCTGAAGCCAAACAGAAAGAGGTGAAGAAGGATTTTGAACAATGAATTGCTGACTGGGTATCCTCTCTAGAAATTGATGTGTGTGTGTGTGTAGAATAAAACTAGGAATTGCTTGGGAGATGGATTTCTGGTTCCCTATGTAAAGTCTTCATTCAAGAAATACCCATCCCAGAGTTCTCTGTACATAGACGGGAAACACAAGTGGTTGATGGAAGTAATATTGATCCCAGGAACAGGGGAGATCAGTGCATAGACCTTAAATATATGTGATTGAATATATGTGAATATATGTGATGCCTCATTCTCTCACACACAGATACATGGAAGATATACATGCATACACATACGCACTAACAAAATGCTGGTATGTCTAGCTATAAATGTAAATAATGAGACAGTATGCACAGGGTCGATTTGCAAAATGTATGTGTTCAAAGGAGGCATTTTCAGGTTTGTACTGTGCCTGAGAAAAGGATACTGGGGCCCTGAGAAAACTGTATTGATATCATGTATATATTAGGTAAGGATAAACAACAGCTGATATGTATGAGTGGTTAAAACTTTCTCCCTTAATGCCACCTTCCAGTTCCATGCACTGCAGAAACAGTACAGTTTGATACTGCTGCACTGCAGAAATAGTACAGTTTGCAGAAACTGCACATCAGAAATAATACAGTTTGACAATGCTTGTCAAAACACTGCCATGACACAATGCTATGGGGTTTTGGGATTTCTAGTGTTGTGAGATATTTAGCCTTCTCTGTTAAGCCAAAAAGTGTTCCAAATCCCAGGATTTCATAGGATGGAGCCATGACCTAAAGTGGTGTCAAATTCTGCAGTGCAGCTTAGACCTTGGATCTCCTGCCAGAACTGACACAAGATATTTTTCTACCTGAGATGAAGCAGCTCTCACCGAAGCAAATAAAAGAGCACAGGCCTGTTACATACTGCCAAAATAAAGCTGCTTTGGGTCTCTTTGGAGGTATGCTATTTAAATGATGCATGCACCATAAGAATCTGGAAGCTGCACCAAAGCTGCACTCCAGGGCTTAGGAATGGAGTGTGGCTTTGGCGCGACCTCCAGACTCTTAGGACCCATGCATCATTTAAATAGCATACTTCCAAAGAGACCTGAAGCAGCTTTATTTTGGCAGTCTGTAACAGGCCACAATACCCAAATCCACCCAAGGTTAGCTGCCACATGAAGTAGAGAGAACCAGAAATATTTCTGACCATCTCCCTGGCAGTAAAAATATAATAACAAAAAACTAACAATTTGCCATTTTTTGTGAAACCCCAAATCTGGTTCCTGAGGTAACTGTCTTGTTCTGCTTAGTAATAGTGCTAGACTAGTTCTTTTGAAATACACGTAGTTGCACCCAAATTGTGTCTACACCGTACATTTTGAATATTGACAATGCTTCTGTGATTCCACTGAAGGATTCAATTCCTCTTATTGATGTAGATTTATCAAGATGCTTTGGATGTCTTTGTTATCAATTTCAGATATAAAAACCATGCTACATCTGATATATTCCATCTTCCCAATTTTGAAAATACAAAATCAAACTGTAGCTTTTGTAACTTCTATAATGGATGCCCCAGGTGGCTAACACACTGTTAGTTCCAGTGCCAGATGAGAATGCTGGAACAAAGTAAGCAAACTTTATCACTTGAAAACATTTTGAAGGGAGAAAAATACCACATTCCCTAGAGATGGCAGACTACCCTATTTATGCCAAGAAGATTAAGGCTAGTGTTTCTGTGATAACTAAGTATAGATTCTGGATATTTTCCAGTGGGAACATGCCTGATGAAATGCTCACTCAAGAGCACTATGAATGCATGTCAAAGTGTGGATACAGACAGGTGAAAAATTATTTCTGGATCATGGAAGCGTATAAATACGCTTTATGATTAAGCCATTTTGCGCATTGCACTTGTGCTTATCTGATTGGAAATTCAGGAAGATATGACATCTTATTTATGATATGGAAGAAATGATGGAACTAATAAATGGGGTATCCATTTATCATTGTAGTTTTCATTTAAAGTATTTTTGGTTGTTTATGAAACAAATCAACTTGGCATTAAAGAAAAAGAGTTGTGCATTTAACCCAGAAAGAGAGAAAGAGAGAGAATCAGGTGACATTGCACTGTGCATGGAGCCATAAGTGATAGACTTTGACCAAAATGACAGCCGTTCAGATATACCTTTGGTCAAGATAAAACTTTGGGTAAGCCCCAATCAAGCCTAATCTACCCTACAATGTTTTGGGGAAAATAAAATGGAAAATTCTAATGTACCCTCCCATAAACAATGGAGGTATAAATACTAATGTGACAAATAAATCCATATAACTGCCACATTGGTTACTGGGTTTTTATGTTTGCATACACTCAAATCATACAACTTTATCACATGGGGAAAATTTGGGATTTAAACAGAGATTATCCTGTGAAAATCATGCAATCGCGATTAAGATTTTCACACGATGTTGTGATTAAAGAGCCATTATCCTGGGAATAACCAGGCAATAAACAGGAACAAATCATTCATGGGATTTCCCCATAAATGGTTTGTTGCTGTTTATTGCCTGATTATTCCTGGGATAATGGCTCTTTAATCACAATGTATGTGAAAATCTTAATTGCAATCATGTAATTTTCACAGGATAATCATTGTTTAAACCCCCCTTTCCCCCCCCCCCCCGATTTTTCCCATGTGATAAAGTCCATACTTCTGAGCTGCCGAGAACTGCAGTACCTCCATCAGCCCTAAAAACTGAAACTGTCATATCAATTATCATTGTCTGGATCATAATTGTCAGTTTATAATTATAATCCTTTGGGGTGTAGTGTGTGACAGGACAATAATGAATGACACAAGTTCTTTCTCTTCCTATATATTTAAACAATCTAATGGTCATAAATCTGATAAACACACTTGTATGAGCTGAGTTGTCATGACCTTATACTCAGCAAAACAGCTGAACCTCCTTGTACAGGCAGCAGGTTCAGTCAATTCCCAGATCCCAGGTAGTATTTAGGGAGAGTGTTCTACTGCTGTGGTCCTCCTGACTCCTTGATTGGAGTTTCTCACTTCATCTTCAAGGACTGGTCTGGCCCAGAAAACTGAGCCTTGTCTTTCTCTGGAATTGGCAGAGGGAGCTTTCCTCCTTATCCTCTTCTTGGTTTGAACCCTACCTGACCTGTTGGACTGAAGGAATACATGGCTGGCTAACATGAGTCTGCTGTGGCTCCTGTGAGGATAAGTCTGGTTCATCTTCTCATGAAGATGAACTCTCAAGAGGAGACATGACACCTTCAACTTAAAATTGTGAACTTTTATTTCTTCCAGCTGGTTTTATAAGGAATGGTGAATCTACAGTGGGCCCTCTCCTTAGGTGGGGATCTGTTCCTCCCACCCCTGCATAAGGGAAAATCCGTGTATGCTTGTGCCCCATAGGAAACAATGGGGCACATTGTTTTTATTGTTGTGTGGCTTCCACATAAGCAGGAATGTAGTCACTTCTGAGCCACTTGTCTGCACTTCTTTTCTGGCCTCCTCACATATCCTAATTCGAGAACAGTTTTGAGGTTGTTGATGGGATACTTGTTGAATGGTATTACTTTTCTTTATGTCAGAATTCTGGTGTTATTAAACAAGATCTCACTAAAATTCTATGGGACACTGGGCAACATATCATTGGTCAAAAAATAAATTGCAGTGTTATATCCATAGGATCATACCTTGGATGTTGTGGCTTGTGTTGGTAGGACCTGCTATGATGTTCCTAGTGTCAATCAATGAGTATAACTAGGTTTTGGTTTGCTGCAGGGCTTCACATCTCAGTGTCGTTGTCCTGCAGTCGTCATGATTGCTAATGAGCTGTTGTTTCAGGTTGGGTGGCTGGCATGAGTCTTCCATACAATACTTCTTTCAGGGTGTCATGGTTCTTGAAAATGGCGTGTGTTAATCTTACAGCATGTTACTATTCAGTACCCTGAACTTGTCAGTGAGCTGATATTTCAATGCCTTCTATTTCTTTTGTGCTTCCTGTCAGAACTGTGCATTCCTGCTTCTCCAATATGTTTTGAAAATGCAGTTCTTCAAAGCAATGCTGCTTCTCAAAGTGAAATCTCTTCCATTACAAGGCAGGTGGTGACAAAGAACCTCTAGGCACTGGATTAAGGCAGAGTTACTTTAAGTCAGGGGTTTCCAATTGGACAGTTCAGCAACATCTCTGTTTCTTGATATTTCAAGGATATTTCAAGGGGCTTTGTGATGTTTTTGTAGGGATGGAAATAATATTCCTTAATATTCGGGGGGGGGGGGAGGATGAAAATATGTTTCCCAACTGACAAGAACTCTGAAAATGTGAATCCTGGATTGATGACATTCTTCACAGTTTCAGATTTATTCTGCACCAAATCTTCACAATTTTTTTTTGAAGAAAATAGAATTTTCTGTTATTTTGTGGATAATTTTTTTTCAATGCAGAAGATGCTGTTTTGTGTGCAAAAAGTATACAAACTTCCGCAGACTAAATCCAGTATGCAAATAGTTTTTAAAGACTTTCTTAGAGCAGGAAGAAAAATATTAATCACTAAAATTACTTGCTGCTTCCTTCAAGAAAAGTAGTTATCAGTATTTATTATTGTAAAACAAATACTTTTTAAAAAATAAAATCTGCTCTTTGGTTTCAAAAATGTAAAGAACACATTTTAATAATATGTCTAGTCATTTATTTTTATTCTTGTCAGTCATCATGAGAGAGAAAATCAAACTTGGAAGTACAATGTGTATTACTTTCTTAAGTGCTGATGACTGTTTTATTCTAGACCATTTATTATTTTGTAGGGGACAAGTGTATTCTTGCAGCTCTGGCCTTGGATTCATAAAATAGCCTGAGGATTCATCTACCTGATTTTCTTTTTTTAAAAACAATGGGATGCTGATTTATGCTTTTATGCATATATCAGTCTTTTGGAAGCCCAACCTTTAACATTCATGTTAGACTAAAGGATATATATCTTAAAGATTAAAGAACATATTAATAACCAAATCAGCCTACAGCAAGATGTCTCCATTCTGTCTGACAAATGAGTAATACAAAATAATCAAGGTAATTATGAGAATTTCTTAACTGGAATGCACACTTCAATAAGATTACTAACTTCCATCGATTAATATTTATGCGTGACGGCTAATCTAAGCAAGACCACACCAAGGCATTTTGCTGCCTAAGGCAGAGCACTGCTTATTCAAGGCCAACTGAGTTCTTTTGATATCTGAGTCAGAGAACCTAGCAAGTCTTTGAGGATCCAGTGAAAAGATAGGGGGAAAGTAATGTGTAACCCTTTGCTGCATTTTTCACGATATCCAAGAGCTGCAGCTTGAGGTGACCACTTCATTCTGCCTAAATGGTTTGACTACCTCTGGCCCAGAGACATTTTGCTTCCTGAGGCAGATTGGTAAATGGTTGCTGACTCCCCAAAATCAAGGAATGCAAATACACATATTCCAAAATAAAAAAATATATAAATCTCAAACACCTCTGGTCTGAAGCATTTTGGATAAGGAAAATGCATCCCATCTAAAGTCTGGGTGACAAATACAGCCCTCAAGGTGTTTTAACCAATGTCTCCTATCAGGCATAACCAGCATTCCAATAGAGATCATAGAGACTGGAGTCCAAAAACATCAAGGGGGCCACATGTTCCTAAGCATTGATCTACAAAGAAAGCAGTCCTGAAAGAAGAGACAAAGAAATTGAAATAATTCACATATCTCTACTGTCCCTCTTCCTTGCCCCCAACACCATAAGACTATTCTTGTCTTGGGTGTAAAATTACTGCCACACATCATTTGCAAAGAGAAACCTGTGGGAGGGAAACTTTACATAATGATGATCCTAAGGGACCAAAGATAGTGAAGACGCTGGGTACCTATTTTGAATGAAATAGCCCATTATCTGGCTCCAGGTTTTGAGTTCCCCATGGAAGTCATCTAAGCAGCACAGCCTGTGGTCATCATTCTCAACAGCTACCGTTCAAGCTCTTGTAAAGTATATCTCTAAAATGTATGACCTATCTCAGTGGTAACCATAGTGTTTAAAGTAATATGCATGCTGTTATGATGACTCTTGTAAGTGGCTGTTGAAAATACGATGGGGATTCCCCCAGCCCTTCAGGTCACTGTAACTGGTTAAATAACTACCTACTCTGGGTCTGTACAGGTGGATGAGGATATTGGAAAGCCATTTTGTAATTCATGGAACATCAGACCCACAAGTGGGTTACTGGATTCGTAAGGTAAATAGCAGCAGTTTTGCCACCATTTTCTTTCTCTTCTTCAGACTCCCTCCTCTAACCTTTTTGTTATCTTAAAGAAAAAGAGAGATGGAAAGAATACAAACATAAAAGGAGCGGAGCTCTGCTTTACATTAAGAACTAAGGGGGAAGATTTAATGGACGTTTTGGCAAGTTCATTTTGCTCTCATGAAATTATATAAAATGGGTGATGAGAAAAGCAAAGCTTTATACCTCCTGGCCTCTTTAGGTTCACTTTGGAATTGGACCTAGCAAATTTAATTACTTCCCAATAAATCAGGGAAAAAAATGTGCTTGATTCAAACTGAATTTCTGTTGCACTTAGAGTGACATCAGCTAGAGCATAAAGTAGTCCAGAACGGAACTGAAATTTCTCCAAAGATTTTTTTTTTTCAGATAAATGTCCTACCTCTCCCCCCCCCACCCTTTCTTTCATCCTTCTAGGCATAAAAAGGCCAATTTGCAGAATTTTCTTTCTTCCCAACAATGTTCCCCCCAGACACACATACAGTGTCCCAGAAAGACACAAGATGGGAGGAGGAGGAGGGAGAAAAATATTTTGTTATTGGCACTTCTAATTGTGTCAGATTCAGTGAAAGGATCCCACAGTTTCTCTGTTCACAAAAAGGTTGAATAATCAAGGCAATTTGGGCATATCTTTAAGACTGAATCTTTCCTGACACACTGACTCGAGAGCTTGGAAATTTCATTTCTGAAATCAGTTAGTTTACTGTTATTCTGAAGCCCAAATCTATTTGGTTGCTCTTATAGTTAAAATTTCAAAAAGTAACTCTTTACTTGCCCTTTCCTCAAAAAGAAACATTACTTTTAGAGATTTAATTATTTTAGAAAACACATCCAAATATTGCAAGCAAACACCCTTTCTACTCCCGCCTCAACACCTCTTTCTCACTTCAGCACCCAAAATATAACTCCATGCTCTTGTGGTTTTACTGCTTTACTTTATGATTTAGTCAGTTTAGTTACTGCCCGTACCATTTTAGCTAATTCTATTGTAAGCCACTTTTAGAAAGGTGGGCTACAGAACAAAGAAATAAAACAAAACATTTGGAAAGCAACATGTTTAAGGATGAGAGGGCAAAGAGTGAGAGAAAAAGGAAAAGAAGGAGGGAAGGAAGGAAGGAAGGAAGGAAGGAAGGAAGGAAGGACCATGAACTTGCATCTGGTGACTGGAGATATACATATATCATGTAGTTACATCAACAAGGCTCGATCTCCTGGTTTTTATACCCAAAATCAACCTTATGAACAGCAGAGCATCCTTAACATGGTTATTTCTATGTTAATGGAGAGCTGGGAAATGAGTGGGATAGCATCCGACTATTTTTCTGTAGCTGGATGTGCAGCAAGAGGCATCTGCAGGGATCTGGGAGTCCTTGGGACATCCCTGCTGCTAATGTCTTTGTGTTACCAGAAGGAAGAACTGAGATATCAGCCCCACCACTCCAACCCCAAGTCAAATGTGAATTGCAGATTGGATCCTGAATCTGTGTGGAAAGATAAATATGTTTGGACAAAGAATTTCTCTTCTTTCCAAAAACAGATCACCTTGCAGCCTGCCTAGTAGCAAACAAAAACAACTGTATTAGCATTAATCAAGACTTTATAAACTTGCATAGTGATAATACAGAAGGCTGTAAAGCCATGTGTACAGAGGAAGAGTTCCCATAATCTCAACAGGTTCAGAGTTAGTTTTAACCATCAATAACAGGGCATTCAATTCACCAGTACTGCTTAATCCAGATTGCACAAATGATACACTAAGCGGTTAAAACAGTAGTTCCTACCAGTCTTGCAGCAGCTGCAACAATATCTTTTAACATACCAGAGTAGCCAAGGTCATACCCTTACTGTCCTTACCCCAACAGTCAATATGGCTGAACTCAGGTTCAGTAATGATTACTGGCTCTAGGCCTTAAAATGTAAAAATAAAAATAAAAATCTTCCTCAGTAGAAAATCAGATCTTGAGAGCATGTAGTCTCATTAGAGGAGGATCTGCATAACCACTCTCAATGTTAGATGCACTTAGTGAATAAATGATGAGACACTGAGATTTTACTTTCACTTGCAGCATATTCAGCTGCCAGAAAACAGTTGGTTGTATTCCCCTTAACCCCACACCCCACCCTCTGAAAATATGGAAATATTGCATGGAGGGGCAATGCCACTAAAAAGTGGCTCTTCGGTGGGGTTTTGGCCACTGCATGTAAGGAATTCCAACTTCCACAATGACAACAACAACAAAAAAAAGACTCCCAATGGTGTAAGTCCATCTTATGCCATCATAATTCACCAAGAGGAACTAAAAATGAGAGAGAGAAAGAGAAAGCAATCTTATATGGCCCAGCACAGAGCATACATATTCCTCCCCTGTCTGCTTTTCAAATTCCAGTGATTTGCACTTAGATTTTATAACCTGTACCAACTGAGGCTTGAAGAGATCTTGGAAGTGAATATGGGCCCATATTCTTGCAAAAAAACAAAAACAAAACTCAAACACATAAACTATGAAGCTTTCTTGCAAAGAAATGCACGTAGACTGTGGAGTCTTCTGCCAACCTTCCCATTTGCAAATGCCATCATCTGCATTATTTTGGACCAATCCAAACATGTGAAATTAAGGTTGTTTTGCTGTGTATGTTGAAATAACCTATTGACTTATGGTGACTCCCGTCTGGTTTTTTTAGGCAAGGAATACTCAGAGGTGTTTTGCTATTGTATCAAGGGGGCATGTACTGTACCTATAAAAGGCACAGTACAGGCTGTATACAACTCAGCTACCATGGCTGGATCCTGGAAATTGACATTTGTTGAGGTACTCAGAATTCTCTCCTAGCGAGCTCCAGTGCTATAGTTCAGGGAAATGGACTAAGTGCTCTATAGTAGAAAATTCAAGTTTCTGCCATTATGTACAAATCTCTGAAACTACAGAGGATGAAGCCATTACAGTTGAAATGATATCAATGTTCTATGATTGTGTAGTATGGATGCACTCAGAATGTAAATCCTGTCTCTGAAAGGCTAAGACCTAGCATATGATATAGTTTGCAATAAAAAGAAAGAAAGTAAGTAGGGGGCTTTCTGCACCGGCATTTGGGACGTCCGGAGGACGTCCTATTTCAAAAAAGGGGCGTCTCTTATAGACACCCCTGGGCCTAGTACGGACTCCGTCCGTACAAGATGGCGCCGGCCCTTCTACATGGCCGGCGCCATCTTTGTGTATCGGACGCTGAGCATCCGTACGCATCGCGTCCTTTGTGACGTAGCGAGTGCGCCCCTGGTGCCTCGCTACGTCACAAACGTGACGGAAAAAGAAGCTCCATTTTGGAGCTTCTTTTTCGGTCCGCGCGGGAGTCACGCCGTCTGAAGGCTCCGGCTCCCCCGCGGACCTACCGGCGGCGACGGCAGAGCGCCGCAAAGTGGCGGTATGTACCCCGCCTAAGTAAGTAAAAAAGAACAAATGCATGTGTTTTGCTATGTCTGTCAGGTGTTGTGGGGAGCAAGACATCTGCTTGGCCTGGGTGACTCTAAGAATAGCAAATGACTCACACATAGGAGATTATCGCACTGCGTTCTGAGAACGTTCCATATCATCACGTGATGAAAACGTTCCTGGAACGGATTTTACCGCATTAGAAATCAAAACGTGATCAGAACGGGATCAGAACGGCAGTTTACCGCACTGCGATTCCTTTTTCTTGAAACCGTTCTCAGAACGGTTTGCTGTATTAAGTTTTGTGGGCTGTCTTCTGATGACGTCGCCACTCAGTGGTTGGAGGGCTCGGGAGAGGCGCTGCCCCCAGGAAAGAGGGAAAAGGGAGGCTTGGGCCATGGAGCTCGCCTCTCCTGAGTCCCTCGGCTTACTGAAATCCCTCACCTCCCTTCCCCATAGGAATCAACCCAAAAACGGAGTTTTAAAAGAGCAGTGAGCCCTATGGGTCTTCATCTGGGGGGAGCAGAGGATGCTTGGCTATGGGGTTGTCCTGCCATCTCTCCCTCTC
>NC_056522.1:194340309-194365194 GCF_019175285.1 Sceloporus undulatus | reverse complement strand
CTTTCCCCATAGGAAAGAATCCAAAAACGGAGCTTAAAGAGCAGTGAGCCCTATGGGTCTTCATCTGGGGGGAGCAGAGGATGCTTGGCTATGGGGTTGTCCTGCCATCTCTCCCTCTCTCCTCTTTCCCCATAGGAAAGAATCCAAAAACGGAGCTTAAAGAGCAGTGAGCCCTATGGGTCTTCATCTGGGGGGAGCAGAGGATGCTTGGCTATGGGGATGTCCTGCCATCTCTCTCTCTCCCCTCTTTCCCCATAGGAAAGAATCCAAAAACGGAGTTTAAAATCTCTCTCAGATGCAGACCCAAAGGGCTCTCCTCTGCTCCTTTTAAACTCAGTTTTTGGATTGATTTCTATGGGGAAGGGAGGTGGGGGATTTCAGTAAGCCTAGGGATTCTGGCCGGGAAAGTGCTTCTCAGCCTCACTGCGAAGTCTTCCCTCCGAAGATTCTCTTGGGAGGGAAAGAAGGCAAGCCCCTATAAAACGCTGGGGCTTCATATGCTGGCATATGTTTGAAGAAAATAGGATAAAACCTATGTAACTTGATGGGCCAAGGGCAGATTCCCCTCCTTGGCAGCCTGGGCATTAAGGGAGCTCCACGGAGGTCCCTTCAAGCGGAGGGAAAGGGAGGGGACTGGACCAAGGGCAGAGCCTCGGCAGCCATAGCAGCTCTTTAAACCGGTTAGAAAAGAAGAGTCCTCTGCTGTCATCCCATTTCCCCTTTTTGGCAGCTTGACACCCTTTTGCTCCTGTGTGTGTGCATGTAATGTGTGCCTTCAGGTTGTGAGCTTCCCTCCCCGCTTTAACTCTTGTCTGGCTCTTTGCTATGGAATTCTGGGAGTTTTTTGCTTGCTTTTCTGTGGTGCTCCAAACAGAGGAGCTTTTGTGGGTTCCCTCCTGGAGAGAAGGAGGATAAGGTCCTGGGCATCCCTGCCATCCCTGCCTCCTGCAGGCTGCAAGCACAGGAGCCCTGCTGGACATGACACCAGAGGCCCCCCGCAGAAGCAGCCAGACCCTCTTCCTCTTGCTCTCTGCCCTGGTCCCCTCTTCCTTGAGGGAAGGAGGAGCTCCATGGAGGTCCCTTCAAGCCGAAGGAAAGCAAGTTGCCAGGGAGGGGACTGGGCCAAGGGCAGAGCCCCGGCAGCCATAGCAGCTCTTTAAACCGGTTAGAAAAGAAGAGTCCTCTGCTGTCATCCCATTTCCCCTTTTTGGCAGCTTGACACCCTTTTGCTCCTGTGTGTGTGCATGTAATGTGTGCCTTCAGGTTGTGAGATTCCCTCCCCGCTTTAACTCTTGTCTGGCTCTTTGCTATGGAATTCTGGGAGTTGTTTGCTTGCTTTTCTTTGGTGCTCCAAACAGAGGAGCTTTTGTGGGTTCCCTCCTGGAGAGAAGGAGGAGAAGGTCCTGGGCATCCCTGCCTCCTGCATTGTGACAGCACAGGAGCCCCACTGGACATGACACTAGAGATCCCCGGAGAAGCAGCCAGACCCTCTCCCTCTTGCTCTCTGCTCTGGTCTCTTCTTTCCCTCTCTTTCCCTGCTTTCCTCTTCTCTTCCTTGTCCCACCTTTCCTCCCTTTTTCCTCCCTTCCCTCCCTCCTTCTTTCCCCCCTCACACACACACACCTTCCCTCACTGCAGTCGCTCGCCTGCCTGCCTCCCTCCCTGCCTGTCATTCTTTCAGCCAATCAGAAGACGGAGGAATGAGGGAACGGATTTGAGAACGGATAAGAATACCGCACACACTTCTCTTGGAACGTTTTCATCACGTTTCAGCTCTCTGGGAACACATTCAGAACACATTAAAATCCGTTCCCTCCTGGAACACATTTGGAACACATTTAAGCGTTCTGAGAACCCGATTGGAACACATACGTGCGGTATACTCAAATGCGTTCCGTTCTCATCACGTGATCAGAACGTTCTCAGAACCCAGTGCGATAATCTCCATAGTATTTGAAGGAGATAACAATAGATTATTACTATGGATCTTCTTCTTTGTTTTCATCTCTAGTAAATCCCCTTGTAATTGATGAAGGAGATAATGAAACACATTCTAAAAACAATGGCTCACCACGATAACAAGAAAACCCTCAAGCTCCATTGAACACACAATGGTATTGGCCTGCTTACCTCTCCTCATTTGCCATTATTGTGATCATCTTGGAAGATAGCCCAAATGGGGAAGTCACTGTCATTTTCATAGAGCAAGAGAAACAACAGCTGAATGGTTTGAAGCTCACCAGCCAGTGAAATGAGACTAAAAGAAATTGCATGTTAAAGGCCAAATGCTGTGAATACTCACACACTTGATGCTTTCCCTTGAATACAGCAGGAGATTAAAATGAAGGAGGAATGCAGAAATGAAATCTCTCTATTTTTTTCTGTCCATAGAAAAATGGTGTGGGGAGGATTGTGAAAACACTGGACTTAATTTTTGGCCTTTGTGTTAGCAGAGTATAAAGCCAGTGGGGTTCATTCACACTCTGCCCCAAACACAAGTGGTTGACATGCTCAGGGAATATCTCAGTTCAGCATGATGGTTTTAACCAGCATTGGTTGCTCTTCACTGAGGAGCAAAAAAGAAACTGTTTTCACCAATGAAGAAAAGGGTTTCAACCTAGGACTAGTCTTGTTAATAGATTTTAGAATTGGGAAATGCCATGAGGGGTGCATCTGCACTGAAGAAAAAATTAAATATGACACAACGTTAAATGTCATGACTTCATCCTATAGGATATATTTGTAGTATTTTGTGACAATAGAGCTCTCTCACAGAAAAAGCTAAATATTTCACAAAAGTACAAATCCCAGAATTCCATAGCACTGAGCCATGGCACTTAAAGGACTATCAAACTGCACTACTTCTGCACTGCAGGTGCAGCCAAGGTCACATGTAGATATGGGAACTCTAGCCCATAAATTTGATAAGGGTGTTAATCTTCATCTGCCACTGCTACCATGGGTAATTTATGAACTGAGGCCAAAGTATCCGTTGTATCATGGGTGTAGCTACTTGTAGAAGTGAGTAAAGTGAGGGTGGTTGTTCCTGTAGTTTGCCTTCAAGTTTTTTTTCACTTATGATGACCCCAAGGTATCAAAATCTTCCAAAATCCATAATAAAACAGTGTTACCATTATTCAGCCAACCAAAATGCACAAAATGCATGATGTAAGGCATCACAGAGTTTTTTTGGCAATATGTTAAGAAGGAGCTAGCCTTTGCTTTCCTCTGAGGCTAAAAGAGTGTGACTCACCTAAGGTCACACAATGGGTTTTCATGGCTGAGTAGGGATTCAAAACTTGGTCTCCAAAGTTGTAGCCCAATATTCAAACCACTACACTGCACTCATTCTCTGAAAATAAGGGTCCTGACTCCCAATATTTTCTTCCTTTTGCTCGCAAATTTCTAGCATTGATGTCACTTAAAATTGTAGTTGAGCATTTATAGCTGAGCATTTGGATTAAGCATCAAAAGAAAAAAAAAGGAAAGGTTGCCACAGGAATGCAAAACCAGATAAGAGACCTAGGTATGGGCAATTATTTGCAATGCTAGAAATTTGGAAACTGAAGTAAAATGTCATGGGGCAGGGTAGGGTTTAGAAAGGGTACATAGTAGATTTGGGGGCTCCATTTTGGGGAAGGCTGGTCAAAGCCAGGCAATGGAGTGCCAGATCCCAGCAATCCCATGAACATTAAGAACTACAACTCCCATCTGATCTGTGAATGTGATTAGCAGAATATACTAGCCAGTTGCATTAGAGTATTTTGATTCTTTTCAAATCTTTTCAGATCTCCTCTATAACCTACATTTCTGTCTGTACCTGAAGAAAAAGAAGGTTCTTCATGTAAAGAGATACTCATGCTATATAATTGTCTTACTTAGAATAAAACCTTTCTTTTAAAGTATGCTGCCTCTATCACACCCCTTGGATTCAAAAAAAAGGGAGGGAAGTGTATCTGCAGCATCATAGGCAGAAAGTGCAATTGAACTCTCCAGTAATGTCCTATTGCTAAAGAGGAAAGACTCAAATCAATAGGTGGTGCTAACAAGGGTTAGATGAGAAAGGTGGTCTCAAGGGGTCCCATTGAGCTCAGGCAAAAGCAGGAGGGGGACCGGGAGAACCTTCACAGGGGTGGACAGATTGGTGGGTGACACCTTCCCTCCAGCAAACAACGACCAGGAATAGCAATACAAAATAGTAATAGTGCCACTGTATTCTGCTCTGGTCAGGCCCCACCTGGAATATTGTGTCCAGTTCTGGGCACCACAATTCAAAAAGGACATTGAGAAACTGGAGCGTGTCCAAAGGAGGGTGACTAAAATGGTGAAGGGTCTAGAAACCATGCTCTATGAGGAACAACTTAGGGAGCTGGGGGTGTTTAGCCTGGAGAAGAGAAGGTTAAGAGATCATGTGATAGCCCTGTTTAAATATTTGAAGGGGTGTCACATCGAGGAGGGAACAGTTTTCTGCTGTTCCAGAGAACAGGACCAGGAACAATGGATCCAAGCTGCAGGAAAGAGAGTTCCACCTGAACATTAGGAGGACTTCCTGACAGTAAGGGCTTGTTCGACAGTGGAACACACTCCCTCGGAATGTAATGGAGTCTCCTTTGGAGGTCTTTAAACAGAGGCTGGATGGCCATCTGTTGGGGATGCTTTGATTTGGATATCCTGCATGGCAGGGGGTTGGACTGGATGGCCCTTGTGGTCTCTTCCAACTCTACGATTCTATGATTCTATGAAAATGAAGATAGAAGGGAGGAAATTGTGATAGGCTGATTGAGATACTGATTGTTTGAGACACTTCCATATGAAATGTATTCCCACTGGATTGAGAAAGGTGGGAATGAATTTCATATGGAAGACTTTTGCATATGTACAGGCTGGATTTTGCCTGAATTGGGTGGGTGGAGCAAATCATAATCTTTTCATGCTCTGTTTGTGAATGGCTGGAGAGCCATATGGCTGGCTTGGTATTTCAGTAATCTAAAGATAATTGCCTTTGAGGAAATAACATGGCATGACTTTCAATTGCTAATAGATTAAAGGGAAACATGTGTGTAATTATGAAGCAACGGGTCAATTTGAGGACTTTCCAAATTTGCAGAATATTACCTTGCCATTAAGGTAAACAACTTTACATTTCTTGCCTTTCTGCCACTGTGTTCCCCAGCCCCACCTGAGGTTTGAGAGACCTTGAGAAACATGGGAGTGGTGTTTCTGATCTAGTAGTAACATTCTATACATATTAATTTACCTCAAGATCATCTGCAACACCCTACTTAAATATTAAAAATATGGAGAAATTAAATAATTTGCATTTTTAAAACTTTTTGAAGATTTCCTTGCTTACTCATGATCACTCATTGAGGTGCAAAGAAGGGAACTGGATTAGTTATCCAATGAGAGTGCAAGATGAGTAATTAGACTGACAGACAAACAAGAAAGACTGTTGGTTGACAGGTGGGGCTATTGGTTGTTAGGCGTAATGCCTTCAGGGAAGTTAAAATAAAGCAGAGCCACCATGTATGTGTGACCAAAAATAACATGGAACTGGTAGGACATTCCATTTTTGTCCCAAAATGAGTTCAGAGAGGACCAATATACATTTGGTGCAGATTATAACAGTTGAATGTGACACAAGAAGGAACTAAGCTGGTGAAGGATAATGCACAGGAGAGCATATTTGTCTAGTGTGGATTCAGCCTGTGTCTCTCTATGCGCGTCTCTGAATCTGCACTCCTGACAAAGCTTTGGTTCAGCATCAGCAGCAGTCTGAAGGAACACTGCCTTGATTCAAAACTCCTTTAAGCACCCTAGTTTGGTTCACGATTCAAATGAATCCAAAGCATCCAATTATAGTTAATCAACAGAAGTAGTTGTGGAGAAAGCAAAAGAAAAGGTGAACTTCCAAGTGATGCTTGGCATACAATAGATTCATCCAACTTTGAATGTAGTTCAATAAACATCATCCCCTGTGAAACAGTTACTAGAAGTATCCTTCTGAAATAATATTCTAAAGAGCCCTTTGAAGAACTTTTAACAGCTGGCGGTGAAGAAGATGCCTGATTGCAATGCATCTAATGGTTCAGGTTTTTATTTATTTATTTGTGGCATTGCACAGTGGAAAAAAAATGTTTGAAATGATACATAGATATTAGAACCCTGTAAAGAAATCCAATTAAAATGTTCCTTAAAATAACCTAAAGCCAAGCACTTAAAGCAGCTAAAATGGTTATAGAGCTCAAAGATGATGAGGAACACTACCTTTTTAGCTGCTTGCTGGAGGTCAGAAGAGATGAGATGAGACTAACATCCTTGTCAGGGAGTTCCACAGTTGGGGTGCTGCAACAAAGAAAGATTAGTCGCCATGTACACATCTATCTAGCCCCGCAAGGTGTTAGGACACAAAACAAGGCCTCTGCTGATTCATATGGGAGAAAGCGATATTTCAGATATATTTGCCCCAAGCTCTTGTTTGTGAACTAATACTGTACACTGTCTTTCAGGCACTGATTTGCTTTACCATAAATTTCCTCATTTCACAGATGAAAACCATGACATGTGTCCAAGCAACATCAGAGTGTGGTGAAGATGTCAAAAGTTATTAATGTGGAAGAACACACAAACAAGGGCAGGCTGCAGCAGTTTGCTTTTGCTTTAGCCTACCGGGAAGGGTAACATTCTGCCCTTTCCTCCTCTCTCTTCCCTGCAGAGTTAATTGTGTGCGAACTACTTTTCTCTTTCAGTTTTGCAGGTGTTGAAATAATCTGACGGCAAAGAGAAAAAGTGGGAAAAGGAGAGAGAAACTGGGGCATTTTAAAAGCTATTTTAAATGCAGCTGGAAAGTGAGATGACAGAAGATTTCCACATCCAAACGAAGTGTCTTGCCATTTTAAGGGACACCCCCAAGGAATTGAGGCCAGGGTCCTTAATGGCGTCATTGACTGAGCCTGGGCATGTGAAAGGGACAGACCTAGGTTATTTAAGCTTCTCGACCACTTTTCCTGCCCTCTTTCAAATTTGCAACCCGTCCTCCCACCCTAAGGACAGTATGAACTTGCTTGGTGGCTTTGGGGCCTGATGGGAATTTTCTCCCCCTTTCCCAGGGTTTTTTGCCTAACCCATACTGTAACTAGGGACTGGCAATTGGCTTTCAGCAGGCTGCTAACTAGGTTTCCCTGGCCTTAAGGGGGCTAGGGAAGATTCAGTGTACACCTAGGCACCCCTTTGTGGTGAAAGGTCTGGCTCTGGGCAGCCTTTACAGGTCAAAGAACCTGGATGTTGCTTAAGAAATAGCCTTTGGGGAAGATATAGGGGTTTTACCCTCTTTTACAAACTCAAGGGAGTTTGGGAGAGTGTGCCTCATGTCTATCACTGGCTGAGGATACAATCCGAGTCATCGGATTGCCCTCAGAGTCTGGCGTTTTCGCTCAATGGGAAGGCTGAAGAGGTGGGATTAAAATGACAGCTGGCTCCAGTTGAACCTGCATCAGAATTTCACTCTCTGTTGATGTCTCTAAAGAGTCAAAATTAAGAGTTCTTGTTAAATTGGTTTCAGGTCTAATAAATGGCCCCTATTATGCATCCAATTTACATGTCTGGTCTCTTTATTTCATGGTGGTGTCTCAAAATTTGGACTCTCTCTACCAGATTGGGATAATTGGAGAGGCTTTGCACTTTTCCATAGTTATTATGTTGTTTTCTTCTTGTATTGAACAAAATACATCTATGATGAAACAGGAAAGGATAAAAAGATTGCACTGCATCTGGCTGGCAGCACATCCTGTGATTTCAAAATGAATCTGGGTGTCAAAGAATGTTCTTCAGCATTCACCTATTTGTCTTATTTTCCATCTTGCCTGGGAGGCAGAGCACAGTTCTAGAAAGTGTGAAACATAGTTTTCTTTCTTTTAGTTGAGCTTGCTTATTTCTCCAGGAACATGTGTAATATCATAGGGAGAGGGGATTTGCTTTCACCCTGGGTTTCAGGAACAATCTCATTAAATCTATTTTTAAGCAGGTGATGGTGTATACCTGTCTGCTCTTCTCATCCCAAAGGTACTAGTAAACATTTTTGTGGTGCATGTTTGTCTCACAGAGAACCATTAGAAACTGCATATTTATGGCTCCTCACAGCTAAACCTTGTGACAAAACAAGCTTCTAAAGTGCTGCTTTCGTGTAGTAAATTTAAGCAATGCTGAGATTGCCTGTAAGAGAAAAGAAAGAAATACAAGATGATATCAACAATGTATTTTTATTTATTTATTGACACATTTTAACCTGCCCTGCATTCCTGTGGCTAGCATGGTAGAGTATTAATGTAGACACCAGAAACATCTCTTCATCATGGAAAGAGAAAAGAAGGAAATACAGACTGAATTGGCCAACTGCAAGGCCTCTGGAAACAAAAAGGTTTGAGACAGAGCTGAAATTACTGCAGATTTTGCTTTAGTCACCAACTCCATAGGAAAGCTATTTCAAAGTGAGAGTGCCACAACCAAAAAGTCTCTCTCTCTTTTTTGACACAAAAAGTACCCAAGGCAATACAATCAGCCCTCCTTAGCCATGGATTTTTTATCCACGGATTCAAGCATCCATGGCTTAGAAAATATTCCAAAAAAAGTGTAAATTCCAAATTGCAAACCTTGATTTTCCATTTTATATAAGGGACACCATTTTGCTATGCCATTGTCTTTAATGGGAATTGAGCAGCAACAGATTTTGTTATCCACAGAAGGTCCTGGAACCAAACCCCCGCGAATAAGAAGGATCCACTGTACAAGGAGAGGTACTCTTGAAGTTGTATGTCTTTAAAGGTAGGTTCCAGAATCTTGAACTGAAGTCCATTGTTTTCAAGATATCTGCAGTCCTCAAAGTTATACAAGATAAATTGGCAGTGCCAATTGCAAAAAAAACTATTAGCTGTACAACTAGACGAAATGTTGTTGTTATATACCTTCAAGTCAATACATAGGGTATTCTTGACAAGATCTGTTCAGAGGGAATTTTCCATTGCCTTCCCCTCAGGCTGAGAGTCAAATTTTCCAACTTATAGAGACCCTAAGGTGACCCTATCAAAGGGTTTACCTGGCACATTCTTTCAGAAGGGGTTTGTCATTTTCATGCTCTGAGGCTGAGAGAGTATGACTTGCTCAAATTTACCCAGTGGGTTTCCATGACCAAGCCAGTACTTGAACCCTGGTCTTCCAGGGTCCTAGTCCAGTGCTCACACCATTACACCACACTGGTCCCAGTGTGCAATTACCTCAACTCATAGTTTTGAATAAATAAGTGAGCTGAAACACAGTTATTCTTTGAAACTCACACTTCTCTGAATTTTGTGATGCAGTTCTCCAGTCCAAAATTTCATAATTGCTATAGTGGTGACATAAACAACTTTTGTTAATTGTTGTTGTCATGTGCTGTTACGTTGTTTCTGACATATGGCAACCCTGAGGTGGTTTTCTTGGCAAGATGTTCAGAGGAGGTTTGCCATTGCCTTCTCCTGAGGCTGAGAGAGTGTGATTTGCCGAACGTCACCCAGTCAGTCTCATGGCCAAACTAGAAATCAAACCTTGGTCTCCGGAGCCGTAGTCCAAAGCTCAAACCACTATGCCACACTGGCAAAATTAAAATTATACCTTTAAACTACAATATCATATGCACAGGCTAAATGTATTTACATGTACAGTGGTACCCCGGGATACGAATTGATCGCGTTACGAAATTTCCGGGATACGAAAAAGTTAGATTGGAAAAAACTGTTCCGGGATACGAAGGTTTTTTCGGGTTACGAAATTTTTTTCGGCGCGAAATTCAAACGCGCGGCTTGCCAGCGCTAACGGAAAGCCCTTTTCGGCTTGCGAAATGCATCGGGTTATGAACACCGCGGCGGAACGAATTAATTTCGTAACCCGAGGGAGCACTGTACACAGTTTCATGTGGTTAAAGTGAAAATTTGGTAAGATGTGATGTTTTAAAATAAAAATAAAAAACCCCTGAGGTCTCTTCTTTGTCCATCCACTGAACTTCCCCCTACTCACCCCCTACTCACTGAGCTCTAGGATTTTAAAGGGATGCAGGTGAACGCCACAGCCCATTTCTACCAAAAGGCAGACATTTGGGGAGCAGTGGTATTATCTTCCTTAGAGTTTCACCTGATGTGGTCTCCCTCTCTCCATGCCCTGAATGATGCCCTTGGCTGTGTCCACTCCTTCATACTGAGCCACCATTCATTCACTTATGTATTTTCTAAAAAGCTAGCCATGCTATCAAGTAGACATGGGCAACCTGTATATGCTTTTCTCCAGATCTTTTTGTATATTCAGTGAATATGACAATTACGATTTATGAGTAACAATAGTATTAAAAATGACTAAGGATTCAGAATGATGTGATATGGGAGGAGCTCAGTGGGGGGGGGTGTGATACCATGACTTATCATACTGGGTGATGCCAACTCTAGTGACACCACTAGGCACAAGAGAAATAAAGTATGGAGCTTGATTTGCACACACTTTACAAGGTCTTCCATCCTTTGCACTTTAAGGGATGAGGCAGTGAGTGGGATCCTTCTGCCCCTCACACTTGCAGTATACAATTGTGTGATAGAAGCAAATTTAAAGGATAATAGAAAATACATTAATCTCCCTTTACACCTTTTTGCTCCCTTGCCTCATTATTTGTTCATTTGCTTTTTATAAGCTGAACCCAAAAATACATTTTGGGGACTTGCTTATACTCTAACAGTGTTCCATAAAAGATCTTCTATTTCTTTTCTCATACTAACTCTATGGTAACTCACAAAATTAATATTTTTTTGCTATGGCGGCAATGAAAATTCAAGCAAGATTTAACACTGATATTGTAGCTGACTGTTCTGGGGATGTTCTTATCTAATGATAGTATTGTTGTTTATATACATGTATTTTAATCTTTTTGAATTTTTAAAAGGTATTCTAGATTTATATGTTATTTATTCCATGCTGAACTTTTTAGTCATATTATTTGTTTTGAATGTGATTTCCCGGTGGTCCAAGCATCAATAAACTTACTACTACACCTTTGTGACATTTTGATATAACTTTTCCTCCCTACAAAATCCTGAGATTTATAGTTTGACAAAGGAGTACTAGGAATTTTCTGCTAGAAAGTTCCACTGCTATAAATCCAGTGAATCATTACAGCTTCTAAGCAGAAAATTCTCAATGTATAACTGTGTTGCATAGATATACACACAAACTGCTAGTTTTAAGGTCCTTGAAAACTCTTAGTATTTGTAGAAAGGGGTGGATAAAGTAGGGACCTTTGGATGTTGTTGGATGCAGTTCCTATCACTTCTAGCCAGCATGGACAATAATGAGGAATGCTGGGAGTGGCAATCCAGCAACATCTGGAGGGCCATACCTAGTCCATCCTTGGTTTAAAGCCAGGCTCCCTGAATTATTTCCTCCTACATGATCTATCATTAAGGAGATACAGTTGGTAGGACTAAGGGAAAGGGCATTAACTGGAGCAGGGCAGAAAAATAAAGCTATTTTTAATTTAGTTTAGTTTAATTTGTTGCACAGTGCATCATAAATTAACTGAATTTGTTGCTTAAGAGTCTGGTGGTGGCTATCAGTTTGGAATCTATCAAGTGGAAATGTGTGGAGGAGAACAAATCTGTCAGTAGTTACTACTAGTTGTGATACAAGATGAAACCTCCAGTACACAGTTAAACTGCCACTGGAAACTAGTTGGTACAGGATCAGAAGAAGAAACTAATATGGACTGTTTGTGGTCTTAGAAAATTGTTTAGCCACTTTGGTAACTGGGAGTCTGGATTAGATTATTTTTCATGTCATGGATTTTCTTAGGTTTCTAGAGCTTGGATTCAAGACTGTATGAATGCTGTGGTTCTTTGCCACGTTGGGGAGAAAAGGTGCACAATGCCATATTGAGATTTTACAAGAACAGAAGGGATGAAGTTACGTATGAGAGATAAAATATGGATGCTCAATTTTGTTGTGTTTCTCCAAAACTCAACAACATTTTCTTCCCATCTATGTTTGATATCAGGTGGTGAAAATAATGTTTTTCCTTGGTATTTTCTTCAGGCTCTGAAATCTGTGCAATTTTTATGCATTCTCTTCCTCCAATATATGCATTTATTTGTACAATTTATCTAAATTATGGAGCTTTTCTCCATGGACTGAAACCATGTTTGTGTGAATTGTTTGGGGGAAATTATGCATATTTTAGCCATTTTCCTTTTAAAATATGTACACTATATTTGGAAGTATCCGGTAAGCCTTACAAATATGGAAAAGTTTCTGTCTCAGTGTACATTTTCTCATAACCTTCTCATAAAGAGTAGAAAAGCATTACTTTCATCCCAACTGTGGAATCCAACAGAATCTTGCTGAGAACTCTGAGACCTGAAATAAATGAAAATTAACTTTGTTTGTGATTGAGAGAACATGTGTAAAAGAAAAAGCATAGCAAAGTGTGGCACTACCTAGATGACTTTTAAGCAGGGGGAGAGGAACTTCCCTTTACCTGGGTTGTGATTTTTAATAAATACCTCAGGGCATGCTTATCTAACCAAGCCCCTGATCCTTTAAAATTAAATTACCTCCCCTGATGAACCACATCAAACAGGACATTGTAAAGTAGAATAAGCTTAGCTTGTTCTGCTTTTCCTGATTAGACATGATTAAGATAAATGTCTTTCACCCTCATGTGAATTGCCACTTTGAGATCCTCCCTGTCCAATTGCCCTTGAGTTGTCTATGAAAATGTGCAAAGAGATTTGTTAATAAATGGTGGCTGCAAAGGGCTGCCTCTCAAAAGAAATTCACTTCTTTTTAGCTTTGACACTGTAACTGTACTCCACCTCGGTGTGGTAAGTATTGACAGAACAGTTTTAAAATTGCAAGTGTTAATGCCTTAATGTGGAACTACTTTAGTTTTTTAATTATCTCCTTCAGTGAACAATACAAGAGTGATCAATGAAATGCACATGTGGAAGGCACTATGTTAAGGGGAAGCAGACTCCAAATCCACAGATGTTATCTTCTGTGGTTGTTGCTTTTGGTGGTGGTGATGGTCATCCAGAATCTGACTCACTAAAGTATGAGATTTGGCCAAACATTTGTCTATGGGAAGCCCATAAATACATCTTTGTTATTTCAGACCAGATGTCACATGGAAGATTGCAAAGCTGCTCTTCAAAAATACTTAATGTGGATTGTCCCTCACTGGCTTAACAAGCTGTAAGTTGGGACAAATAAAAACACTTTGCTATGTTTCTAGAAGTTCAAGTGTCCAATCATATTGATTTCCACAATTGCATCTTTTGCTTGATGCTATATTTCTTTCTCAATATAAATTTACTAGAGGGGGAAGGTCATCGGATCACCGGCCATTATAATTAATACAAAAGAAACAGTCTCCTTTGTTGCTTATAGGCTATGGGCATCATAATCTTCTTAGCAACTGAGGCAATCTAAAGCCCTTACAAGTGGTAACTGAAGCAAATTCTATTGGAATTTGTATTAAACAAAGTGCAGCATGACCCAGTACAACCTGAGTTTCTAATATAAAACAGGATAGAAATGTGCAGGATACTCTGGAAAGGTTAAAAAACAAAATTTACTTTATGGTTGCAAAGAAATCCATGCAAAATAGGAAAGTAGATAGTCAAAAGAAAATTATCTAAACTCTTATGTGCATGTGTGTGTGTGTGTGTGTGCGCGCGCACACACACACACACACACACAGAGATCCTAAGCTAGATATGCCTTGTGGATGCATTCTTTTCAGACAAAGGGTTGCAAGGACTAAAACAAACCTTTAAGAGAGAAAGGGGAGGTAAGAAGTGACCCCTTCAGACAGGAAGTAGAAAAGCTTGAATTACACAAACCAAGGAAAGTAGCAGGTGAATAATTTATTATTAAAGCAAGATGTTTACTTACGAAAATTCCTTCTCTAACCCTAATCACTAAGGGAACAAGTGTTGATGCCTTCTTCATTTCCAACAGTAACAAGGAGAGCATCAGACATCTCAGATCCCTTTGGCTGATTTTGAATTTTCCTCCCCTTCCTTTAGTTAGGTCTTCACATATTTTCCTGTGGATGTAAGTAACAAATAAATGCTAGCTTCAAGTCATAAGGTTATGGTTTGTATCAAAATAAAGATATAAACTAATGTCATTGACTGTCTTTTTTAAAAAAAACCTCCATTATTTTCCCTCTTTGAAAAACAAGGCTCTTTGTAAGAAGCAGTTTTCATGCACAGAAATACTAAATCACATCTTTTCCTCTTGATAAATTAATCCTTCACTTGTGGTGACATTGGTCACATTGGACTTGGCAGTGGTTGACACATTTGTGGTTCAACTATCTGACCCATTCACAGTCAAAGCAAAAAGTGGGATCCAGGATCTATTGCCAGTCCTTTCACAACATCCACTTTGTGACTGCAGTAGGATTGGGCAGGATGAGAAAGTGGATCTTCTCAGTGGTTCTGCCAAGACTATCTAGATTGCCACACTACACAGGTCTGCTGTTCCACTTTTACTGCTCCGGCTGCCTCCTGTTGCCTTCTGGGATTTGCAGTTGAAGGATTCTCAGCCAGAGAGCTCTTAGGCCTCACTGAACTAAAAGCCTCAGAATGCAACAGGAGGCAGAGCAGTAAAAGTGGAACAGCAACACTATCAGAGGACGTTATCAGACAAGGGAAATTAGAAGTATAATCCAATGGCAATCCAAATGCAATCCTGGCGTTTAACGTTATTGTGTGATAGACTACCACACGCAATTTCAGGCAATGGGAAGTCAGTCCGAACACAATCAAGGGGTTTCACATTATTACGTGAGAGGTGATCACAAGCAATTTCAGGCAATGGCAAGCTATTTGGGGGCAATGGGAAGTCAGTTTGGATGCAATTTGAATTCACGTAAATTCGCCGAACTAGCGAATTCATGTGAATGTGTTCTGGCCCCACTTTCTTTTCATTCGAAATTATGAGAAATTCCTCCCGTGTGGTAAACTCCAAAGTATAGTGCAAAAATCTCCTTAGAAATACCTAGAACTTGAAAAAGTGACTTTTTGGACTGCAAATTCTAGAATCTCCCAGCCAAAAGATCTTCCTCTTTGTTCTAGAACCATGCATAGGTTGGGGGTGCAAATAACAAACATGGCTAGCTACCTGAAAGAGTAATTTGACAACCTCTGGTTTTCTGATAGAACTTTCTTGTTCCTGGAAGCATTTCTCTTTATGAGTAAAACAATTTTGATGAAGTAGAGCCTGTTTTTTTCCCTTTTGTACGGAACTGATTTTGTTTTAAATGTTGAGTTACACAAATGCATTGGAAGGGCAGAGTATAAGGTAATACACAAATAACCAAAGCACCAAATAGAGGCATACATTAAGACAGGTTGGCTTTCCCTTCATCTTCTTTCCCTCCTTACAATCAAGTTCTCTCCCAACATATATATATTTGGAGGGGAGCTTTGGAGTGATGGATTGTGAAGGGTTAAGAAGACATTGGAATTAATTCTCATCTCTGTTTGAAGAATTCAATATTACTGTGGATGCCTGCAGTGCTTCCATTTTTCTTTTCTTTCCTTTCTTGTTCCTCAGACCTTGTGAAGGGGGAGAAAAAGAAGAAGAGCTTTCCACAGATGAGCTGGGCAGCTAATGTAAAGTATTAGAAAACTTTTTCAATATCCTAAGTCTCAGAACAATGGTTTTCTAAATATATAAATATATTGAATTGCAAAACACTTTGCCCAAAGCCCATAGATTCTAATCTTGAATTAATTTTATTCTTTATATCAACCCACCCCTTCAACACCACCCCCTGCTATCATCGCTGCCAGTACTGTACTATTCAGGGCTTTGACTGCTTGAGTGTGAAGCAGAAAATGCAGAATGCCTTTTAATAACACCCTAGATATAAAGCTTGCCAGTGAGGATTAAATGGAAAGTAGATTGTTATCTGATGTAATGCTGAAAAAAAGCTGTACACTTAAGGGAGAAAAAATGGCCTGGTCTTTTTCTCTGATTGGCAGTTCCTTTATTCTACAAAATTGTTGGGGATGGCAAGAAGACAAAATGAAGCCTGCTTTTATATCCCCAAGTTACTTTAAATAACAGTCAAAGTTATTCCAAGTTCATCAAGAAACATCATGATTTGCTGATCCGTCAAGCCAGGCTTTCTTCCGCATCTCTTTGACTACAATGCCTCCTGTCTCATGTCTAAAGAATGACTCATAGGAATTGATCTGTATCACTCAATGGAAAGCAGTGATGCTCAAAACTTCTAATAGTTGTGGAACTGTTTTTCTTCTTCTTTCTTTCCAAATTAAAAGTTGAGGCACACTTTGTTCAGCATGTGGACAAGATGAATTGTGTGGTGTGCACTTTTCTCTTCCCCCATAAAGGACAAGAGATCTAAATAATGGAAATGGAAAGCTCAAATCTTGCCACGACCTTGTACTGTAGCACAACTGTGTCTCAACGAACCTTCCCAAAAAGCTGCTATTTGCCATGGAAGGTAAGCTGTTACAGATACCAGTAAAGCTCCCCTCCCACAGCAAATTGTGTGTGTGTGTACATGCACACACGCATTTGTGGGTGGGTGTATGTGTGGCTGTGCATGCGCCTTGACCTTTAGTGAGAGAGGAAGACATAAATCCCTCCCTGCATCGCCAAGTATCATGATGGTATTAAGAGGTGCGGGAGAATTATATTAGGTACACATTTCCTTACAAAAACATTCATTTTTGATCCACTCTGTCTTTTGTCTAGGGGCTGAAGTGCCTCACAACATATTCAAGGTGTTTTGGAAGAATTAAAAAAATATACACACAACTATTGAGTCTCATTTGGGAGAAAGGTGGGAAATTAAAAAAAATAAATAAGCCAGCTTCAAAAATGAACACAGTTACAAATCTATATAGCTGAAAAATCCTCAGAAACACTATTCAGTCAATGGGGAGGAAATGCATAAAAGCACATACTTTAAGGAGAATATAAAAATGCATACTTTGTGGAAAATGTGTACTAAAATATGCATGAATGTCCGTATGTAAACAGGGGAAATTATGATACTGAAGTAGGCCAGAATAAGAATGCCAGGGAGATTCTGAAAAATGCACCAAAAATGGAACTGACAGAGTTTCACACTTCCCCATTCCTGATGTCTCCTGTGTATTATTTTTTAAAAAATCAGCAGATGCCTAAAATGTTGTTATGCATTTAATGTACTGTGCGATTGGGCCTTAATACCAGCTCACCTTCTCATCTTTGTAGATTCCCATCTCATGTGGTATTTAAGTTAATATCCAGGCTTTTATCTTTCCCTTTTGTTCTCTGCCATAAAAAAGTTTATGATGAACAAACGAAGAGAAACTACTATAGGAATGTGAATAATTCACCACTGTTTTTCATACTTGCCACTTCCCCCAGTGAATAATACCTTTTTGTTCAGTAGGGTTTGTGATATTTTGCTAACAAGAATCTCCCAAATTATTTTTGGTTTCCAGAACTCCAAAAGAAACATCACTACCCCAATGTACTAAAACTATATGTAGGTACCTACATATATATGCCTATGTAAATATAGTATAGTTTGGGCCACCCACAGCTTTGCTCACTGGCAGGAAGGGGTGAAAATGTAATTTTCTTTGTCTCTTGGCCAGAAACTGGATGGACCTTTTTCCCTATTCCAATGGCTGGCTGTTAAAGTGGACTGGATTGGTATTTACATAGCTTAACAGGAAAAACTATGGATGCATCTCCACTGTAGAAATGATTTAGTTTGAAACCACTTTGCCATGGTACTGAATCCTGGGATTTGTAGTTTAATGAGCACAAGTTTTCTTCGGCAGACCT
Organism: Sceloporus undulatus; assembly: GCF_019175285.1. NCBI lineage: Eukaryota > Metazoa > Chordata > Lepidosauria > Squamata > Phrynosomatidae > Sceloporus > Sceloporus undulatus. The sequence goes on along the minus strand of NC_056522.1, from coordinate 194,347,305 downwards.
TGTATAGCGACAAATCATGGGATTCCTTAGGATGAAGCTACCGCTTTTAAAATGGTGTCAACTTTCATTATTTCTATAGTTTAGATGCATCTTCTCTAGTCTTGCTGAATACAGATCAAAAATCCATCAGTGATACCTTTACTGACCACCAAATTTAAGAAGAAGAAAATTGTTTTACCTTGGTTGAAGTCCCAGTCCACAGACTACTCTTCATGGTTCCCCTGTTACAGTACAGAAAACATTCAGGGGTAGCTGCGTTGGCCATTTAACAAATCCAAGCAAAAATCCATCAGCGATACCTTTATTGGCCAACCGAAATGCACAATATACTTGTTGCAAGCTTTCAAAGCTCCATTGGCTTCTTCATAAGGCAAGATGTTACAAAACAAACAGGAGGAAAAAAACAATTGGAGATGTTAGTCCTCCCCAGCATAAAATCTTTACTAAGGACGGAAACAACATGCACTTTCACTCAGGTCGGGGACTCTTATGAAACTGGGGAAAAAACACAAATAAAAGAACACTGTTTTTTTTAACCTGAGAAAACAACCCTCTTAAGTCTGAATGTATGAATCCATTGGTACACACACAGCCATCTTGGGTCCCTTCTCTGTCCATTTTATTTTTGTCTGCAGTTTGCAAAACATCAAACAAAACACAGCCAACAGCCATGTATCTGGGCAGGTGACTGACAGTATGTCTTGCTGTCTAGTCACAGGCTGACAGCAAAAACAGTATGTTTATTGAACATCTGTGGTTCACTATGCATAGTTGCTCAGAAAAGATAGATAGATGTGTCAGTTTTTCTTTCTTTTTCTCATTTTTCTAATCTAAGGCTTATTTCATTCTGATTGCTTATCAGTTTGTGGCCTTTTTCAACAGACCACTCAAAAGCCCTTAGACAGCATCACACAAATAATGCCACATAAATACATTTCTGTATGTAATTTAATCTGAATAGTATACTATTTTTGGTTATGTTGATGAATATATATATTACAAAGTGAACATTTTCCTAAATCATGCAGCTATTGCACTTGCTTTAAAATGGAAAGCTGCATAAAAAAATTAAGAGGAGTCTAGATACTGAAAGCTAGCAGCATTGTGGTTTGTGTAGTGATTCAGAAAGCACAAGTAGGACCAATTCCTATTAAAATGAAATCCACCTGAAATTTTTTCATATTCCTACTCATAGGTGCTCTATTGAGTCAGAAATTGGATCATAGATTTGGATAAACCTGTAATACATGTAAGAATATGATAGTAAAAAATATAAAGATCCCCCCCCCCGTTATATCACAAGTAACAGTTTATCATGTACAGTTAGCCCTTCAATGCACAGATTCTGCATCCACAGATTCAATCATCCATGGCATGAATATATGTGTGTGTGCACACACACATATACACATCTCCAAAAAGTAAAACTTGATTTTGCCATTTTATATAAGAGACCTAATTTTACTATGCCATCATATATAATGGGACTTTAACATCCAAGGATTTTGATATCTGGGGGGGGGGGGCACTTGAAACAAATCCCAGTGGACAGCAAGGGCCCAATGTATATGAGTCACCTTGGGTCCCTTTCCTGGTATCAATTTCAAACTGACTAGTCCTCTTTTTTGCCTTTTTCCAAGTTGGGGCAACATTCTTTCCTCCAGCATGATGGAACTTTTCTTATTCTGCAAGAACTCTCAAAGACGATTGGCAGTGACTATGATATTACATCTACAAGTTCCTTTAGTGCTCTTGGATGCAATTCATCCGACTTTAGAGACTTGAATGAATTTAGAGTAGATTAGGTATTTCTTCACTACTACTTTACCTTTGATGGGTTACAGTTCCATTACTACATTATTTTTTCTGTTTTCACAAGTGAGAAAATGTCCCTGTTTTTGTTATCTGCTTTGTTTCCCAAAGCAGCGAAATACAACAAATTCTCAAATTAAAAAAAACACCAAGAAAAAAATCCAGTGATACTTTTTTTCAGACAAAAACAGCCTAGAATAGATCTCAAGGGAAGTTACTTTTTTCTGTTACTAATGGAGTTAAAATTTTATTGTCTGTATTTTGTGGCTCTATGTTGCTCCGTTCCTACATGGCCGTGATATTCCTCCAGACCATCCTAGTTGACAACAAAAGCAACATCTTAAGACAAAATGTTGGCCTGTGACTCTAACTTCATCAGTTTTCTTCTCCTGTGTGACTTTTATTTAACACCTTTGTCTGATGATGAAGCCGGTGGAGCTTTGAAAGCTTGCATGATGTATTTCATACTTTGTAGTTAGTCCAAAAAAACATATTGTTGTTTTGTGGATTTTGAAATTTCTTGTATTTTGCTGTATGGACAACATGGCTACCTGTGAATATGTTTTCTGGATTTGCAGATACCTCCAGGTGTTTTCAAGCACCTGGCAGCCTGTGTTTGCCTTGTTGGGCCACAATGGCCACAGAGATGTTTTGATAAATGAGGATGCTTACTTCAGTGTCTACCTTTCTAAGGGAGTAGAGGTAAAGATGAACAGAAGCAGTTTATTTCTGATGGAACAGAATCTAAGAAAGAAGCAGAGAATGAACTCTTCATTCTATAAGAAATCTTAGAGGCTTCTGAAGGCATCTGAAACTGATAGAGAGGTGGAATATTCTGGAGCGCCCTCATTTTAGACACAAACTTTTGACACATACATAACACCTTGTATCACAGGAATGTCACCCAAATCTCAAGGGATCTGTCTCTAAGAAAACTAAATCCAGGGCATATCTGTAGTCCCTGAAGTGAGAAGCTTTGCACTGTTCAAAAGTCAAGCACATGCCAAAAATGTACAGACATTAGCCATAGCTTATTTTAATCTTTACATGAGTTTATTTTTCCTGGAGTAAATAAGGATTTTTAATACTTCTTTTTTAAAATCTGCATTTTGAATAGGCCTCTGCTGCATGTATCAATTATTTTTTTTCCTTTTAAAACGCAGTCTCCTGAACAGGCAAACTGTAATGTGGTCAGTATTACAGCTAAGGAAGGGGGAAATGCCTTAGCCTTTCAGTGCACCCATTACAGAAAATATGATGCTATTTTAAAAAAAAAAGTCTTCATAGTATGAGGGTAATCCAGAATCTGATTATAAGAGATAATGGATCATTATCAGGACAATATAAACAGCATTTGTATTGATTAAGCCATCTTGCAATTCTTTAAAAGAGCTAATCATTTTAGTGCCAAATAAATAAGGGATTGCAGCTTCCAGTGAGGAAATGGCCCTAATTGCCATTTGGGTAGTGGATAAGAGATATTTATGAGACATCATCCATTATCGCATCCAACAGGTTTTTGGCAACGGAACTGATAACCACCCACAGGCCATTAATTTCCTACAGATGTACAAGAGAACAGGCATTGCTGACTGCAGAAAGAAAGGAACTACTTCCATTTAAGGAAGGAAGGATTGCAGATCCACCACAGATTTCACAATTTGAATGTAGATGTTTAATCGTCTGTCATCTCCAGATAGGGCTAGAAAAATTCATATCAAAAACAGTCCTTGAGACCAAGCAAGCACTATGGTCCTCTTAGGTCCAGGGCTCACACTGTCCTATACTTTGCTTGTTTCCTGTCCTAAGCACTAACTAGGGATGATAAAATCTTGCAATTTTGTTTTGTCTTCCATTTTTTAATTGGAACATTTAGAAATATTGGTAAACTCTTCAAACATGAATTGAAGTGACTTTCTTTCCCTTTTGTTTCATCTCAGTTCAATATACACAGGTATTCCTAGCATCAAGAAGACCATCATACCTCCCATATAGATGTAAAAGCTAAACAGCCATTCCAACAAATAAAAGGTAAAACTACACATTCAATACTAAAATAGTTGAATACACAGTGATTCAAACCCGGAATTCTGAGTCTTATTCACTTAAAGCTGTTTCCATAGTTGTCAAGACTACCACTTTTGTTTTCTCCCATTTTGGATTTTCTTTTTAAAAAATCTCAGGTTCTTTCCATCCTAAATATGAATATAGTTACAAATTTTGATCAACACTTTGCAAAAGTGAACTCAAGCAAAAATGAACTCAAGCAAAATCTCTCTTCTAAGTTTTTTCTTTCACAAATAAATTCCGCACAGAAAGCCTTGAATTATGAAAAGATTATCAATGTTCTTATCACCACCCAATGGAAAGAAAGGTTGGAATTCTGTGTCCAGAACGTTTTGGAGTTTCCCTGTACAGTCAAAGAATGTACAACCAACTTGGGAAAAGATGTTGAAAATGTCTGCTAAATGGGTCTGTACAATATGCAAGATGCCAGCCACAGATGCTGGTGAAACGTCAGGAATAAACTCTTCTAGAACATGGCCACAGAGCCCGAAAAACCCACAAAAAACTATGGATGCCAGCCACGAAAGCCTTTGACTTCATAATATTCATGATAGTTTGCATGTGAGGGATATGGCATGGTGGATTTTAGCTTAGAACTGGGAGATGTCCACGTCCAAATCCTTGTTTGACCTTGAAGCTCATGAGACAGCTGATCAGCCAAACCTGTTTCACAAGCCTGTTACAATGACAACTTTTTAGGGTAGGGTAGGACATGATGGCCAGAATCTGTTTGTTAGGTCCACCTAGAACAAAGCCATTCAGTACTGCAATTTAGAAAAGTGTTGACTCACCATTCAACAACTGATACACTGCGTCCACTCTGGTTGGGACCAACCAAGATGATTTATGTCTGTGTGTGCCATCCTGAGTTCATTGCATGAAAGGTGGGGCATGTTTGTAACCAGAAAATAATAATTAATTTGATCATTGTTTTACTGCCCTTTCAGGCTACAACTCAATTCAGAGTAACTTCATCTTTCATAAAACTGATGAGAATGAGCTGACAAGGAGTGATAAATAGGGGATCCGTTTTTAGCTGGATGTTTAGTGAAGCATGTACATGGCTGGGTTTAAGGCCTTTCCACAGGCCTGCTGAGCGCTCATTCACAAAGACTGTGCAGCAACTGACCTTTAGTTTTTCTGGCTCCACTGGCAACTATCCACATTCACCCACTCACCTCTTTCCTTCTGAAATATTCATTGGAAAATAATGAAATGATACCATACTGTTGATATTAAGTATTCTGAAATCACAGTATTTTGAAGTGTTATGTTTATTTACTCATTTCCCTTTAGCTTCTTACCCTTCAGCCTATCCTTGGGATATTTTCTCCCCAAACTACTTTTTAAAAAATCAAACATGAAGTAGAGAAACTCTCTCAGATGTTTGAAAGAAAGCTGAGAACACCTTGGGACATACCCTTGAGAAAGATAAAAAAGTGGAGAGATTACAAATAAATACAAACATTTATCTGCTTAACAGTTTTTCCTGTTTTCACAGATGACCTCTGTCTGCACAGTGGTAAGACATACATAAATAAAATAACTCTGGAAATGGTGATGAAGTGAGACACAGAATCATTGCATTGGAAGTAACATCAAGTACCATCTAGTACCACCTTCAGCAATAGAACAATCCACAGTTAAACCACTCCTGAGAGATAGGCATCCAATCCCTCTTTAAGGACTTACAAAGAGTCCACCATCTTCTTAGGCAATCTTTAAACATTCTATTTTTGGAGGGGGGGGCACTCATGATGATTAATTGGTTCTGTTCAGATATGGGAAACAATGGTTTCACACATTTATGGACAAAAGAGCACTGTAGTCATATAAACAATCTTGGCTTAACTAAATAAAGAGGTGGTTCACACTAAGAAGATTATCATATGGGATAAAAAGACGTATCCCTCCCATCCTTATCCTGTCCTTATGGCACGATTGCACAAAGATTATCAGATGATGTCTGTCCTTATCCTTCAGTCATCCTTATCGTGTGATTGTGATAAGATTATCCAACAACGCCACACTAATATTCCATCCTCCTTCCATCACTAGAGTGGCATGGCCCCACCGTTAATACAATGACGGGCCACTGATGGGAGAAGGGCAGGAAAAATAAGAACACAATAAGGACTGGGTAAGGAAGGGCATGATCCCTCTTTACACTGCACGATAATCTCCTGTGAATGGTGCCAAAAGAGTTTGAAAAAAGAAAGGATGCTTTAAAAAGTACATTCTGTGGTCTCAGAACTATCTCCTGCAGGTCTCTGTGTAAGAGGCAGCATTCTGTATTGGACAAAATATTTAGCCTAGGACGTGGGAGAGTGTAGCACACACTAACAATGAGACCCTGTAGGTGATCCTAGTCCAGTCCACTCTCAGCCTGAGATGTCTCTTGGTATTATTATGAGGATAAAAGTAGGGAGCATGAGAGTTATGTCTTCTGCCTTGAGCTCATCAGAATAAAAGGATGGCATGAATGCAATGCACAAATGTATGAACAGGCGTCTGCTAGTCTGCTATAATAATAATAATAATAATAATAATAATAATAATAATAATAATAATAAATATAATAATAATAATAATAATAATAATAATAATAATAATAATAATAATAATAATTTATTTATATCTCACCTCTTCCATTTGGGGATTGAGGGGCGGGTAACAACAGAGTTATGACTAGAACCATTTTTCTTCCCTGCACCACTTCCATCACTTCCAGCTACCATTTTGGCTGATTTTTCAGCCTTTCCCCCCTCTTGTTGTTTGATTTTAGAAGCTGGGGGGGGGGAGAAATCACACAGCTGCATTTTCAGGTGGTTTTGAATGATTTGGGCCAATTTGGGGGCAAAAAAAATTGCTAAATATCAGCTCATTTCAAGAAATAATTGGGGGAAGATGAAAGTTCTCAAAGGGATACATGCCATCTATGAGCTGCACTTTACCTACCATTGCTATTTAATGGAAAAAGATTATGATTAATGGTATAATGTTAGGAGCCCTTCAGTCAGCAAACAAGGTGATCAGACCTTGCAAATTTTCTTCTTGTAAGGTCTGATCACTTGTATGGGATACAGGAGTTGGATGATCCATTCTTACTCCACCAAA
>NC_056522.1:194323001-194330801 GCF_019175285.1 Sceloporus undulatus | reverse complement strand
TGTAGGAGGATATTGTGACTAGACCTTTCACCAGCAATGTTGAAAGGCATCCAAAACATAGAGGTAATTCTTTCTTTGTAAAGCATCCAAACCATGGAGCTAAGTCCAACCATGGAGGTAAGTGCAATATTTTTAAGCTGATGAAAGTCATCCCTGACAATGAAACAGTTCATTAACAACCTGGGGAAGAAATGTCCTACACCATTATTAAGCTTTCACTTCTGCAAGTGTCGATGTGTTTAATAGAACGAAAGAAATATGTGACAGTAATCACACTCTTTCTTGCTACTACTATTTCACGTTTACTTCATTATCCAGCCTCTCACTTCTGCAGCTGCTCCTTGGAAGAAAGACTTGCCTCCCTGGTTTGGATACTTTAAAAAGAAAAAATTACATCCATGGTTTGGATTTAGGGTTGCTATATCCCGGTTTGACCCAGGACTTTCATGGTTTTGGAGCCTCAGGAATGCCCCCACCCAGTTTTTAATACATGTCCCAAGCCCAGCCTCCAGACAGACTCCCTCCGCTTCCTCTTTCCCTTCAACTCCTCCAAGTTCTTCTTTGTCTCCTTCTTCTTGAGAAAGGGAAGGGGAGAGGGGCTGGACTTGCCTCTGAAGAATGACGGGAGCGCGCCTGCCTCCCTCCCTGGTTCTTGTGTGTGTTTTTGGTTTTTAGTTGGTTGTGTCCTCCATTTTTCTTAAATGTCCTACATTTAGGGCTAAATTTTATCCTACAATTGTCCTACATTTTGGTCTAAATTTTGTCCTACATTTTGTCCTGGTTTAGTTGTAGAGAATTATAGCAATCCTATTTGGGTGCCTTGAAACACTGGCTAAAGGTCTATTCAATAATCTCCTACAAACAAAAAGCCTGTACAGACAGGCCAAAATCAAGCTGCTTCAAGTCACTTTGGAGATATGCTGTTTAAATGATGCATACATGCTGAGAGGCCAGAAGCCACACGAAAGCCATGCTCCAGTCCTAAGGACTGGAGCGCAGTTTTGGCGCAGCTTCTGACCTCTTATGAAATGTGTGTCATTTAAACAGCACACCTCCAAGGTGACCCAAAGCAGCTTTATTTTGGCCTGTTCGAGCCCTTAGTTTTCTTTATTGCAACTTTTATAAAGGGCTCTGACATAATAACACACCAGAAATTAGATTTTTCTCTGTATGTGGGTAATGCAGGATGGGCAAAATCTAGCCCTTGAGCAGTATATATCTTCCAAAAGCAGTTTTGTGACCTTCCAGAATTTCTAGGCTACCCAGTTTCTGGCCAAAATAAGTGGGAATCACGTCTCCTGGAAATCTCCTAGAAGCCTCTGGGGGTGGCTGCTTCGCTTCATGATAGACGCATCTTGTGTTGTTTAATATTAAAAAAATACATAATTTTTCAAAAGTTCTGGCCACTTCAGTGGGCAGCCTGTGGAGCTCTTGGAGTGTCCCAGAGCAGATCCATCATAGGGCCCAAACAGACAGGCCAAAATAAAGCTGCTTTGGGTCACTTTGGAAGTAGGCTGTTTAAATGATGCATGCATCCTAAGAGGCCAGAAGCTGCACCAAAGCCATGTTCCAGTCCTAAGGATTGGAGTGCAGCTTTGGCGCAGCTTCTGACCTCTTAAGATGCATGTGTCATTTAAACAGCATACCTCCAAAGTGACCCAAAGCAGCTTTATTTTGGCCTGTCTGTACAGATCCATAGTTACTGAAGAAGGGGTGGGATATTTTATAAATTTTGAAGTTCCATGTGAACAGATACACATTGTGTTTATATTATTAAATATGTTATAACTGGTTATAATTGTATTGTTGCACTGTATATCTGTCAACAAAGTCATGATAATTTACTAAAAAATTAAGTGTTGTTCCAAAAGAAGTTTTTATTTGGTTCACATGAGTTGGCCTCAGGGCTATTGGGATGGCCCCCAAGTATTATCCTGAAAGATGAATTGAGACCATTTATGTATGTGAAGAGAAGTATGTCTTTTTGAGTAGATATTTTTCATCACTGGATTTATTTAGCATTTCTTTTTCACTTCCATCAGTGATCTCCTTCAAATACTTCAAGGTGATGCATTATTTTCATGGCTTCTAATCATTCCCCAAGGACAAATCCCTTTCTTTTACACAGCTTTTTTTCCAATGTGATCTTTCTGGCAATTTGACAGCTTTGCTGGGATTGCATTTTTGTTCTCTTCCTGTCTTAAGGTTTATTTCAATGTTTCACACCAATTAAAGGTGTTGAAGATATATTATGTCTTTTAGTTAGATGAAAAGGAAGGGGGACCATTCGTAAAGCTCTCTGTATTTCAGAATAGTTTTCACGTATTTGTGTTCCTATCGCATTCTTTCTTTATTTTTTATCATTAATTTGATTATTATGGATATTGCATGGGTAATAAATGCACTAACAAAGAAATGAAAGACAAGAAAACTCACAAACAAAAGGCAGTTCTATCATAGGCCTAGCTGATTACTGACAAAAAGTAGTGAGTTTAAAATATTTTCCTTTTAAATTTTAAAGATAATTAAAAAGAAAAAGAAACTTCCTCCTTCTGTCTCTTAATAGGCAGATAGGTTACATTTTGAAGCTACAGCTCCTAAAATTGCCCAGGCATCGTCATCAATGGCCATATTGCTAGGGGAATTCTGGAAGCTTTAATGGAGAAGCCTTCTTGCCAAAATAGTTCAAAATGAACTCAATTCACGCAAAGTACTTTTGAAAAATAAATGCTACCCAAAAGTAACTTGTTATTTTTTTTTCCTGAGAAGGAAGAGGAATATCTCAAAATGCACAAATGGTAGTCTGACTATTAGCCCCAAAGCCTGATCTGTTTTGGCCTGTGGGTACTCTTAACAATTTCTTCAATAAAATCATAAAAGGATGACATATAAATATATGGCCATCCATTAAATTTTTAAAAATCCACAAAACAGTGATACCTTTATTGGCCAACCGAAATGGACAATATACTTGTTGCAAGCTTTCGATGCTCCACTGGCTTCTTCATCAGGCAAGATGTTACATACCAAACAGGAGAAAAATTGGAGATGTTAGTAAGATGCCTTCATTTTGCTGTTTCTGTCCTTAGTTAAGATGGTATGGGGAGGGTATCTTTGGCAAGTTGGCCCCTCTTCTTCTGGCCATATGGCATTGGGAAATTTTCATAGATCAGGAATTTTAAAGTCCATTTGCATATCAACAAGGACTCTTCTTTTGCAATCCAATATGTCTCCATTTCAGTGAGGTCACAGGCCTCTTTGTAAGCAGAGGACAATGGATTCCTCAAGCAGCCTCCATGTTTTTGCATCAGGAACATTTTGGTAGGTATACATGCCAATCCATTCCAAATTTGAGAAGAAGAAAAATGTTTTACTTTAATTAAAGGTCCCAGTCCACTGGCTCACTCTTCAGGGTTCCCCTGTTGCAGCTACAATGTGGTATCTCACAATCCAGAAAACATGCATGGCATCTGGCAAAGATGGATGTGCTGCAGGCCGCCCCTTTAGAGGCGGTCTGCACAGCCCCTACGTTATGCATTTGTAACTAAGTCAGCAGTGTCAGATCTCAGCCCTTATTACCAAAAGAAAAAAAAAAAGAATTTCCACAGCAGAACTTCCATGTTATAAGGCTATTGTACTACCTTTCTGCAGATTTCCCCCCCTGTCTTTGCTTGGACATTTTAATGTATGTGACTCTGACTCTCTCATGCACACATACACACACCTGCCCTCCTATTTTGTGACTCACATGAGTTGAAAATTGGATTATATATCATCACTTAAACAATAAACATGACAGGTACACTGTATAGCCCCTCACCTCAGAGCCAGTGCATGGTTCTTGTTATACTGATTTACACGGTTTTCTTTTTAGTCTTTGAGAAACATTTGCAGTCTGTTTCTTTCTGTTTACTAGGGTGCAACTGACTAGCAATTGACATTGATGCTGGAAGAAAGCACACAGCAGGGCAGGGCAGGGCACTGAAATAACTTAGTGTAAGGATGTATTGATGGATTTTGGTTAAACTCTACTTTTAACTTACTAGCCCGAAGTATATTGTAGCAATAGCAACTGAAATTCTCAAAAGTATCCATAACAGATACAGCCCATCTATGTCCAGAGAACTTAAATAAATAGCATGGGATTGTTGTGTGGATGTGTGTTTGATTCTGCTGTGTGTATTGTGTATGTGTATTGATTTGTTTCTTTGAAACTGAAAATTTCTGAAAACCCATCTGCTCCATACCTATTCAGGTGCTGAAAGGTCAAGAAGGGGAAAGTATTTGGTTTGTAAGGGGAGAGTCGAAATGAAAATAATGCATTTCCTCGGTAAAAAAGCTTGGATCGCCCTGAATTGATTCAGCCACCTGTGAATCTAGACTGGTCCTTGAATTGGACAGCAAATACACTTTTATTCTACATTTAGGTTGTTGTTTTTTCTTTCAGTGCCTGAAATATTCCATTTCGGTGGCTGAGAATAAGTTTTCAAATTTCCTTTAATTGTCTGTTTGGGCACAGTTTCAATAGCAGCTTTATTTTTAGCTTTACAAAATATTATTTGACCTCAGCATGGTGTAATGGTCTGAGTGTTGGACTAGAGCATTGAGAGACCAGAGTTCAAATTCTTGCTCAGCCATGGAAGCGCACTGAACAGGTGATCTTGGCAAGATACACTGTACCATGTTTTTCATACAGTGAAAATGACATAAAGAGACAGAATAACAACAACAAGAACACAACAGGTTTAGACTGCATATTTGTATTCCACTGACCAGTATAATTCTTCATTTATACTTATGCTACCAGTGATAAATATGGCAACTGCAAAGTATAAATTTGTAGGTTTGCATAAGTCTCCATTCCAGTGAAGTCACAGGCCTCTTTGTAGGCAGAGAACAATGGATTCCTCAAGCAGTCTCCATGTTTTTGCATCAGGAACATTTTGCTGATCTTGAGGTAAAACATGCAAATTCAGTCCAAATTTAAGAGGGAGAAAATGTTTTACCTTGGTTGAAGTCCCAGTCCACAGGCTACTCTTCATAGTTCCCCTGTTGCTAAAAGGCGGTATCTCACAATACAGAAAACATTCAGGGTTAGCTGTGTTGGCCATTTAACCAATACAAGCAAAAATCCATCAGTGATGCATTTATAGGCCAACCAAAATGCACAATATATTTGTTGCAAGCTTTCGAAGCCCCATGTCTTTCAGTTTAATACAAGAATCACAAATACATAGGCTGAGATTCTGAATCACCTACTTATTTAAGTGTGCATAACTAAGTAGGTGATTCAGAATCTTGGCCTATGCATTTTGGATTCTTGTATTAAATGGGAAGAATAAATATTACTTTTAAACTATCTGTGAGAGTATTGGTAATATAAAGGTAACGGGTTACTTTTTAAAAAAAATGAATGCCCCTTTTAATAAGCATATTGGACCCATTCTTAACAAAATGTGTGTGTAGGAAGTGGGATCATTAGATTCCCATGCTTTGCTATTTCTTAATTCAATACAAATGGGAAACCAAAAGGTCATGTCCCCAATGAGATTCCTTTGTCCTGATCTAATGATAACACTACCCCAAAGGTAAACAGCATGAAGCAGAAATGATAAGCTAAGGCACACAGGAAGAAAATGTAAAAGCTTAGACAGATTTGACTTGTATTTCAAAATATGAAAGTAATTAGACAATGTGAAGACATAAAAGAGAAGAGAGAAATTGACTAAGTGTTAATTGGTTTTTTGTAACTGATGTAGCAGATCATATTATATGATGTTCATAGAGCAGGTATTTGCATATGCACAGGGCCATCTCAAGGCTTTTTGTTGCCTGAAGTAAAACAACAAATAGCACCCCTGTATCTCCAGTCAAAGCACATAATATTCAAAGTCTTTAAGTTATTCTGTCGAAAATTGTGGACGCATCTGTTCCCTTCCTTGCTACTAAAAATACAATTATAATTAGCTGGTGGGGAATTTGCTCCCTTTTCACAACACCTATGATCAACTCCTTTGTATCACCAGCTTACTATTACACAGGAGTAGATTTTCTTTATAGCTCTGCCTATTATGATCACTCCAGATCTTACACATGAAAAAAAAAACTGTCTGCTCATGGCAAGACCTGATTTGTTATAATACTTTTCTGTGGGTTTTTCAGGCTCTATGGCCATGTTCTGGAAGAATTTATTCCTGACATTTCACCTGCAACTATGGTGGGCATCTTCAGAGGGTGATGGCATGGAAGTGTGTGTACTTATGAGACCCTTGTTAGGGAAGAAGAGGTTTTTACATGTCAATGGTCAGGGTAGTTTTTGGTTGTACTGTGTTGAATTGCACAGCCTGGAGGTGTGTTGTGCGAAGAATATGCGAGGGGGATTTGTGTCTATTTAACTGGTAATCCATTATCTGTGGGGAAAACCCCTGATCATGGGTGGTGTTCATTTGCTTGTCTTGAGTCTTGATTTTGGTGTTTTTCAGGACTGGTAGCCAAACCTTGTTTACTTTCATTGTTTCCGCTTTTCTGTTGAGGTTGTCCAGATCTTTGTGAATTCCAAGGGTCCCACATATATATATATATTATACACACTCCCTTGCCACCACCCTCTGAAGATGCTAGCCACAGTTGCATGTGAAATGTCAGGAATAAATTCTTTCAAAACACAGCCACACAGCCTAAAAAACCCACAGAAAACTATGGATGCTGGCCATGGAAAGCCTTCGACTTCACATGTTAGAATACTTTTTATTTACATGACATGTGTCATGACCAACAGTATGCGTATTTCTGCCTAGGCTATCATACAAGGTATCCTGAGATAGTAAGACAGGGTTGCTGCAGGCCTTGTGATCTACAAAGCCAAAACACAGTCCACCAGTCAAATAGTTATAGTTATAATTTCATTTCAGGTAATTTTTAAAGCAGAATTTACAAAAATTGGCAAATGTATCTGGGATATCTAGGAAAGGAAAAATAACCTCCCTTTGAGATTAAAAAGTGGTATCTGGGAAAAGCTGAAACTGCCAGGTTTCTCTATGAAGTCCTGAGGCTTTAACTGGTCATCTCTGAAAACCAGTGAAGTCAATCCTGGATGCCACTTGCTTTTCATGGAAGAATCTTATTTTAGTTAGAAGACAAGAAGTTACCACATGGTTTTGTTTGTGGCAAGCATAACATTTCCTTTTAAATTTGCCTGGTGAATGTGGATGAGATTTTCATTTCAATTTGATTTTGATAGCAACTTACTAAAAAAAAATAATTTATGTTCAGGATGGAAACACACTGAGATCTCAAAAGTGAATGAGCAGCAAAGAATACTTAGTGGGCTAGATTGCGAAGCTGACACAATCTATCCCAATCCCTTGAAATTATGAGATATATTCTTTAGTTGGCTCTTGCAGTGGCTCTCTTTGGTCTTCTCAAAAAAAGCCCACTGCAACCTTCAGAGTAGCATAGAATCTGGTGAAAACTTTCACAGTGTCTCAGTTTTAATATTATCAATCAATCAATCAATCTTTTTGTGCAGTCACAGACCATTAAAACACAGAAAATCTGCAATATGGAACATGATCAAAAGCTAAGTAATATTAAACAGCCCAGGGTAATATCAAGTGTTGTTTAAAATATTTTCTTTGCAGAAAAAAACATTTAGTACATGTTGTATTAATTAGTACATTTAAAAGAATGTGAACCCCCGGTATTATGTATGTGTCTGAATCATAATTTTACAGGTTTTAGCAGCAGAGAAAAGGAACTTTGCAACAGTTTGTTACACTTTTTTAAAAGTATCTGCTAATA
>NC_056522.1:194299401-194322991 GCF_019175285.1 Sceloporus undulatus | reverse complement strand
AATAATAATAATAATAATAATAATAATAATAATAATAATAATAATAATAATATTTATTTGTATCCCACCTCTCCTGTTTGAGGATACCAGCTTGGCTGATCAGGAAGGGATGGATGAGATCTTCCCATGAGTAAGCAAGGAGGAACATTGGAGAGGGAAACAGTAAAAACAACAATGGCGCAATGCTGATCTGGTGAGGGGAGTGAAATAGTGGAAAATATCACAACTCAGATGGAGGGGAGAAGGAAACAGGTAGCCTGATCTAACCTCTCACCCCTGATCTCAGGGCTGCACATGCAGTGAAATAGAAGAACATGGCAGCACACACAAGGCTTGCTGGAACCAATCAGTCCCACCCACCAAAAACTGATCCCACCCCCAAACCCTCACCACTGTCACTATGGAACACAATCCACACACACAGAAATGCAGATATCTGGATTTTATGCTCAAATCCAAGGTAAATCCCCACTTTTTAGACTGCATCATCCCATGCATCATGTAGACAGCTTGCTATGAATACAAGGGGAAATTATTTTATTTGACCTATGTAGACAAGCCCCTTCTTCCAGTCCAAACTTTTAAACAGGTATCCAGGGCACTGGGCGTATTTTGATGATAATAATCAGTACTCAAGATAGGCCCTTTAAAGTTCACACTCAGATTGGAGACAATGTCTCACTGATGCAAAAGTCACCAGCCTCCATTGTTCTAAATCAGCTGTATACTAAGCCTCAGGTCCAATGGTGGCTGTCTGTCTCCATGTCAGCGATGCAGAAATTCTACTATGGGTTTTAGCTGGGACTTTAAAGGAACTATCTAAAATGCTGAATCTATGGGGGGGTATCTTGGATAGTCCCTTTACAGTAAAATATGGAATAGATTCACACCTCACTGACCTGGAAGTCATCAGCCACCACTACATTGATCATACCCACAGTTATATTGAAAAAGCTTCATTGGACACAGTGGAACTAACTTCAAAGTGAACATGCATTGGATTTTTCTGTAAAATTGTCAAGGCTTTCTGAACCCAGCTTCTTTCCGGAATCATACTTTTCAAAAAATCTCAGAGGGTCTTCTTGGCAAGTGATCATCTTTCACTGAGGCTGAAAATAAAATAATAACTTCAATGAATTATTATTCTCCAGTCCTATCACTAACTATGTGCTAAACTGCTCCAAGTCAAAACTGATTTGCTTCAAATTTGACACACTTTTCTTCCTTTTAAAACCTCTTCAATTTACTGAGACTACCTACTTTATTAAGATTTTCACAGTACTAAGAACTGTGAAGAAGACTGAAGGGTATCTGTAAAATTATAGAAGTACATTTGTGCCACTTTGTTGAGAACTATGTGAGCATTAAATCTACCTTTCCTGTTCTGTGAGCTAAGACACAGGATGGGTTTATGAATTAGTCAGCCACTAAAAGTCCAAGAAGAATGTCTTCAGTTTGTGCCAAAGTCCACTTTTCAACACTGGCATTATTCATGCTTCAAAGAATATGATTTTTTGTGACAACTCCATGAACACACACACACACAACTACTGAATGCAAGGATTCTATGCAGATGGCATTTAGTGTACTTCATGATGACAAAGGTATGTATGACTAGTCATACATTCACACTCTTTCAAGACTGAATTTCAGCACATGGCAGCTGCAATCCTGTTGGTTAATCCCAAATGGAGTAGACCCATTGAGACAATTGCTGAATGGAGAGTCACCAGACAGGTAAAATCTATTATTCAATGGGTCTGTTCTAGTCAAGAGTAATAACATGGTTCAGGCTGGCATTTATAAAGATTTGTTAATAATAATAACAACAACAGAGTTTAGTTTCAATTCATTTTATATATGACTTTTCCAAAAATTCAAAATTTGCAATATTCAATAAGAAAAGAATATGACTTTAAAAAAACCCTATCAAATGGTATCAAATGGCTTTAATTCTGTGGTGTTACTACCCCCTTTGTGTATTGCACTGCTACTGCAATGCTCTCTGGGATTTCATTGATACCTAGAGCTCCAAATGCACTTATAAAAGAAGTTTGGGGCAATGAAATGTCAGTGTTAGAGAGAATTCTGAAGCAGATTTTAAAACACACTTTTAGGTACAGTCAGGTTTTAAGTGTCACTGCCAAATATGTCAGAATTGTCAGCAAAATTATTAATTTGGTTCATCTGGAAGATGCAGAACAGGGAGTTTAGATTATTTTGGTGATCACACTGAGGTATGTTATGGTATTGCGGTGCTTGAACAGCAGAGGGGCTATAGAAAGGCAACTACCTTGAGTTCTCCTCTCCAATCTCATATGAAAACAAGGAACTGCCTTCTACTAAATTAATCCTCTCATCTACCTAGCCCAGTATTGTCAGCACTCACTGGCAGCATCTTATGATCTATATTACCAGATTTTGTGTTGAAAAATGTGTGTCCCTGGCTGCTAAATGCCAGGGATAATCAGCATACTGGGCTTCCAGCCAGCTCTGGGACGGGAGCCAAAAAGACAAGGTGCATGAAGAAGAGTTCATAGAGTTCAGGGGATTCAGAGAGAATTTCTATAGCAAACCTTCTGTGGCAAGTTTCTGTGAAGAGGGGCTTATAGAACATTTTAAAAATGAGAGATAAATTATATAAACTCAAGAGTGCTGGTGCTCTGGGGCATTCTCCTTCCATAGAGAATGGAACCAAGATCCTGGGATCCTGTGATAAATTTGAGTTGCATTGGATAAGCATAGCTGTTTCTTGTACCCTGCAAATGCTGGATAGAATACAGGGTAGATTAAGCTGGAATCCTCTGCCAAAGAGATTGTATATAAAAAGAGAATTATATTGTACACTATGAGTTGACATGTATTGGCCTGTACTTTAAGGGTATTATGTTGGATGAATAAACATGCATAAACAGATTGGATGAATAAACCCTGTAATCTTTCTAATAGAAATAAATGCTAAAAAGTGTATGCTGCTCTGAAACCTTTGCTATTTCCTGAATCTTAATTCCTTGAGATATTTAAGTGGGAATTCCTCTGTTAAACTGCTTGCCTGCCTGACCAGACAATACCTGAAACCCATGGAGGTTCAGGTGCATACACCACCAGATCACAAGGAACTGTGATTTAATATAGGTAGCTGGAAAAATTCAGAATCATCCAGGCCATAGTATTTCTGCTTTATATGCATAGTTGTGAAACCTGGAGAGAGAAGAAAGCTGACAGGAAGAAAATCAATGCATTGCCTTGCTGGAGAAGAGACAAATGGCTGCTAAAAAGACAAATGTGTAGATCTTAGAGCAAAGCAAGCTTGAACTCTCACTAAAAGTGAAGATGATTAAACTGAGGCTCTCATACTCAGGACACATCATGAGATAATGTAGCTCACTGAAAAAGTCAATAATGCTTGGTAAAGTGGGAGGCAATAGAGAAAGTAAGAAACCACATTATAGATGGATTGATTCATAGAATAATAGAATCATAGGTCTGGAAGGGGCAATAAGAGCCATCCAGTCCAACCCTGCCATGCAGGAAGACACTATCAAAGTTCTCCTGAGAGACAGTCATCCAACCTCTGTTTAAATACCTCCAAAGAAGGAGAATCCATTATCCTCTTAAGCGCTGTGGAACAGCTCTTACTATTAGGATGTTCTTCCTAATATTTAGAAAGCATCTCCTTCTTGAAATTTGACTCCATTGGTAAGCTTGCTCCATCTTCAACATAGCATTTAAAAATGGCTGTCACATTTCAGTCTTCTGTTCTCCAAGCTAAACATTCACAGTTCCT
The DNA here is from genome assembly GCF_019175285.1 of Sceloporus undulatus. Taxonomy (NCBI): domain Eukaryota; kingdom Metazoa; phylum Chordata; class Lepidosauria; order Squamata; family Phrynosomatidae; genus Sceloporus; species Sceloporus undulatus. The sequence goes on along the minus strand of NC_056522.1, from coordinate 194,319,204 downwards.
TAAGCCATTCCTCAAAGGACTTGGTTTCCAGATTACTTACTATCCTCCTCTGAACATGTTCTGGCCTTTCAATATACTTTTAGATTTGCAGTACCCAGAATTGGACACAGTACTCCAGATGAGGTCTGATCAAGCCGGAGTCACATAGTACTATTGTATCCTATGATCAGGACACTATATTCCTGTTGATGCAGCCCAGAGTTGCACTGGCCTTTTTGACAACTGCATTGCATTGCTGACTCACATTAAGCTTGTGGTCATGGGTAATGCTCAGTAGGCTTAATGAGTCTTGTCAGGCTTTCTGTTACATCTTCAATCCTCGCCTGAGGCAGACAACACATATCTTGAGACATCTTATCTGGCCTGCACACTACTGCTTCTATTCTCCTGAGGAGGGATTTCTTGCTTTTTCTCTCTGTGTCTCTCTCTGTCTGATAATGGTGCTGCAAAATCAGCCAAAGAAGTCACAGTCCTGAGTTTGCAGAACCTGAGCAGGCATCTGATGACTGGGGAACCTGGAGCTGTCTGATTCCTTAAACATAATTAATGAGTTAAAACAAATGTAAAAGATTTAATAAACAATGTACATGGGTATTCAAGATGAACTGATGAAGCCCAAAGGCTTTAATGAACAGCCAAGTTTTAACTTGTGACCTCAATGAAATCAATGTGGTTTTAGCATCCAAACACTGTTTCCTAATCAGGAAGTAGAAATATCTACTTCTCTTTGCCATTATGTCAGTGAATCTTGAAAGCAGAGGAGGAATGTGGCCTATAGCAGGATCTAGAGGGCCAAAACAGACTCTACCCAAGTTGTCCATCCCTGCATTAGATTAACCCAGAATGGGGAATGATGCCAAGACTCAGCATTGTTGGGACCCTGATAATATCCACATTCCAGGAGGACTCTCTCTGACCTTTTTACCCTGCTGCCATTCCTCTTTGCTGTTATGGCTGCTGCACCAGGACCTGAGTGAGCAAAGGGATCAATCTCATTGATAATAAGGATGAAAATCCATAACCTCTAGATTCACTTTCTTCTCTTCATAAGCAAAGTGGTGCCATGTTACTTTGGGTCAGAGAGACAAAGGAATAGACAATTGCAATAGTGCTGAAGAAGAGAAAGTGGCTTTGATCAGGAGAGAGAATAATGAAGAGCACTTTAGCCACACACACACACAAAATCTCTCAGAATCTAGAACCATAACTACCTTAAATGTATTCAAATAAAGCTTGGGATATTATTCAAGATGTTCACTATTATGTAAGGAATCTCCTCTCCCTTTGGATTCTGGAAATAGATGGTAGCTGATATCCTGCTTTGCAAGTTGTGAGTACAACAGAGCTCCATCATTGTAGTTAGATATCAAAAGCATGTTAGCTCTCTCTCATACCAGCTGTAGATAAAATATCATATGTTTCTGAGGCACTGCAGATTGGGATGCTGGGAAATTATTTTTGCAGTACTCTCCTAGTTGTGGGACACCTTGAATACCTATAGCACAACCTTAATTACCTATAGAACAGGTATCTATAGAGATCCCTCAAACTCCTGCTTCACCTGCTTATCTTAATATGTTCCATGATGAGAGAGCACTGTAGGCATCATTTCCTAGAGCCTTGATTTTCAGTTGAGGTGCTGCATGGCTCAAAAAGTAATTTGGGGCTATTACATTTGGTTGTTATGATCATAAGCACAAATCCCAAAAGTGACAAGACCATAAGTCCTGCTTATGCACTTGTAACTACTCAGTAGGATGCCAGCTGGTATGTGAGAGATCACACATACTTTGAATACACTCCACCGTCACCACCATCACTTTGGAAAACATAATCGGCAGTAATAAGGGAAGATTTCCACAATGAGGGAAGTTTCCACATGTCAGTTTGAGAAGCACATATTGAAAAGGATGTCCCCTTTGGGGAAAGGAGATGGAGGGGAGTTAGGAGCTGGGAAGATTGTATGAGCCTAGATTAATGGCCAGTGGTGGGAAGACAATGCTGTGGAAACTGAAGTCTAATGACTCAAAGTGGGTGTAATTGGTATCAATGCTAATGAACCAAGGAGGAAGTGGAACATTAGGGGGGAAATATAGCAGTATTACAAGCATTTTTAACCCATTTGGAAACCATTTCTGGCTTTGGAAATCTTAACTATCCATAAAATCTGTTGATGCTTCTAATTGTTTAAAATACCATCAAGGTTTCTAATAGCAATGATGAGGATGCTCACCGGATATTGCCTAATAATACATACAATGATTTAATCACTGAAGCTCGGTACAAAGAAGACCACTAATGGGGTGTTAGCCTGGATTGCGCAAGTTGTATTCACTCAAGTCCTGTAAACAGCAGAGTACTTAATGCTATTATTTCTTTTCTGTTTTTTCCACCAATTTAATTGAAACCAAACCATTCAAACGGTGCAATTATAGTGCTCTCTGCCAGCCTTAGCACAGGAGAAAAGCAGCCCAGTTTTATTTTGATTGCTTTCTGAGACAGCCTCACTAATGCAGATGAGTGGGTTGCAGTTATTCCCTTTATTCAAATGCAATATAAGCAGCGTGAAAACAATTTTTGCTTTTCACCTTTTGAAACCATTCCACTGCATAATTCCATTACAGGTATCCCATACACACACACACACACACACACACACACACACACACACACCATGGTGGGGATTTTGCACTAGTAACATAAAGCAATTTTCCACAGCTTCTACTCATACACTGTAGACTATGTTTCTTCTGTTTCAGTGCCTTGACAACAGCAATGCAGGAAAAAAGAGAAGCCTGGAAGCAAAACAGATGAGAGGTTAATTGCACAGGACAGTATTTTTTTCCTATTACACTAAAATGGTTTCCTCAATGTGCAAAATCATTAGGATGGTGCTCAGCAATTGTCATGATGGTCTTGCTGATTGTTCCACAGATAATGGAATGCCACTGCATAATACCACAAAGGTAGACCTCCTTGCAGGTGACATTCACTTTCTGGGACACTCTTCCTTATGTGGTATGTGCACAGTCAATTTTCCCTAATCAATCTTGCCCATAAAAATAGAAATGACCATTCATTCATTTGAGTGATACCATGTTTTTCTCTTGACATGGAGTCCAATGCAGTTTACAATAATGTAAATTAGAAATGTAGTAAAATCTTAGTTTGAAAAACTTTTAAAAACAATTGATCAACAATCCTATTTTAAAAGTATGACACGTATTCTACACCAGCTACTTAATTAAGTATAACTTCTCCAATACTGGCCTGCTCCCCAAAATCTGACATCATTCTCCTATGCTCTGATCACCTCAAAATAGACCTCTTTCTCATATAGCAGATGTCTGGTAAAATAGGTTGGGGGACAGAGTTGCAATTGTGGCAAATGAGGCCACCCCACCCATTGGGCCAGCCTGGTTGCTGTGGGGGGAGCCCTCGAACTGTGCTGGTCCTCTGGGCCCCGATGTTCCCCTGTCAGCCCTTGGGATGGGCTGCAGAGGCCCAGCTTGGCTGGCTGGGCTGGGAGGGGCAGGGTCCAGGGGTCAGAACTACAACTGGACAGTGTGCAACAGGAACCAGAAGCGCCGCCCCATTGCCCAGTGCTGGGGCAATGAGACAGTGTGATTGGTTGGGAGGCCAGAAGGAGTGGGACTTCTGGGCCTCCAGGCTTCTGATTGGTGGTTGCGCCAATTTTAGGCCACGGCAGTGGAACATACTCCCTCAGAGTGTAGTGAAGTCTCCTTCCTTAGAGGTCTTTAAACAGAGGGTTGACAGCCATCTGTCGGGCATGCTTTGACTGAGAGTTCCTGCATGGCAGAATGGGGTTGGACTGGATGGCACTTATCTAAATAGAACAGGATGAGATATGTAGCTAGACACATTAGGGCTGATGTTTAATTTTTCCATGATTACAACTTGTGCACAAAAACAAAATTTCTTCTTCACTCTGATTATTTTAATAACAAAGTAAGGTATTTCTTGACTTCAAACAGATCTACTTGTTTTTAAGTAACAAGCAATATATCTATAACAGTTGCCTCTCACAGTATTTTATTTTTTATGACTTCAGATTGTCTGTGATTAAGGTAGCTCTAAACTGTTTCAGGGCTTTAGTGGTGAATTTAACTTTGTAACTTTGCAACTTCTTCCAAGAGTGCCTGAAGGGAGGTGTCTTTCAAATAAGATATATCATTTTGCTAATATAAATTACTGGTCAAAATAAAGCTTCCATTAAAGACTTCTTTGCTCACACACAAGTTTCATGGAAGCACAAGATGAATTCCCTCAGGAATGTCTCACTGAATTACTAGTGAAGGGTGTATGTGTTAAAATCTGTGAGTGGTGGCAGCACAGATAGATGCCCTCAAGGAGTCCCATCATACACAGCAGAAGCCAGAAGGGACCCATGATTCATTCTTCCCACATAATATGTCATGTGCACCTTGAGACTTTCCTTTCACCTCTTAGCATGTCAGAAGCTCAATGTCCTTTTGGCTTCAATTCATTTGCATCATTAACCCCAATGCTGCTCATAGCTGTTGTCTTCTGTAGCCCAGTATCTCAGTTAGTGCCTTCCAGTCTTATCTCCTGGCACTATATCTTGTTTCAATTTGAATTATCTCATCATAGGGTTTTCGTAGTAAAAAACATTGAAAGGGGGTTACCTTTGCCTCCTTCTGCACAGTACTAACAAGCTTTAGGGATCCTCCACCAGTGTCACCCTCCACTGCTGCTGGTGCCCAGTAGCCGTTTGGCACTTTTTGTCTGACTCCTTAGCAAAAGCCTGTCTGACATGGGAGAATCTGCCAGCAGCACTGTTGCCAACAGCATAGCCCCTTGCCTCACAAGAACATGCAATCCAACCTCCAGAGAAATGTAGTGTCATGGTTCTTAACTCTCACCAAGTCAACCTCAGCTTATGGCAGCTGTATGTAAAAGAGACATCTAATTCATGCTATCATCAACAGCTCTTCCCAGGTCCCACAGGCTGCCTTTTATACATGGAGGCTTTGTTTCATTTTACTGAAAAGAAATGCAGTGGAGATATCTTTCACAGATTTGACTAGCGTCTAAATATCTTCAAATATGCCATCTTCATAATCAAAAGCATGTGCAGAAAAAAGTATGTTTCAGTTATGTATTCTGTATGTATTACTATTTTTTGATAGATGTGGATTCTGAAACTATGACAGTGAGAATTCCTTTTGGTGGAAGGAACCTTTCAACAAACCCACTTCATAAAAAATGTAATCTTTCAGAATTATCATACAAAGCCTAAGATATATTCACATGAAAGCAGACAGTAACAGATAGGTGAGAGCTCAGCCTGAAGAGAATGGATGTTTAGAGCAGATCTTTCATGTAAGTAAGCTTTATGTATGTGAGAATGTCATTGCAACAGTACCATCTGATCTCATCATGCTCACTATACGATTCCATTCAAAAGAAATGATTTTTGTTGCACAAGAAATAGCAAGTCATATCTGAACTGGCAGATATTATTCTATACAGGGCAATGATATACTCTGTCAGCTGATGCCCCCCTCTCCTTTATTGATGATGATGACAAAACACAGATTCAAGGGTAGTACCTACCTTTCCAGAGGGACATTGGATCGAATGGAAATACCATTTAGCCGGTTAACCAATTACTAATCCATTTAACAGTTGTATTGTCTAACCCAAATTTTACTACCTTGTTTGCAAGAATGTCATGGGAGACCTTGTCAAAGGCCTCACTGAAATCAAGATATGTTATGTCTAGAGCATTCCCTTCATTTACCAAGCTCTGTATACATACATACATACATATATGTGTGTGTGTGTGTGTGTGTGTGTGTGTGTGTGTGTGTGGTCAGATTAGTCTGGCATGATTTATTTCTCTGAAACTCATGTTGACTTTTTGTGATTATGACATTCCTTCCAAATGTGCGCTGATTCTTTGTTTAATGATCGGCTCTAAATTTTTTCCTGGTATTGATGTCAGACCATCTGGGTGATAATTGTTGGGATCCTGTTTTTCCTCTTTTTGAAGATAGGGACAACATTTGCCCTCCTTCAGTTAGCTTGGAATTTTCCTGTTCTCCAAGAATTCTCAAAGATTATTGCCAATGGCTCTCCCCGTCTTCTCCTTGGCAGGGACTGGTTAAAATGCATTTTCAAGTTTTTAAAAAACCCAACAACCCTGGGTTTCACTTTTCAACTAACTCCACTGTCTGACAATGTTCTGGACCCTTACCCAGATAAGTTGGGGCTCCCTGAATATTCTTTGACTCAATAAATCAATTGATCAATCAACCAATCAATCAATCAATCAGGCAAGAACAATGTTAAGATGAACCTGTGAATAAGAAAGAGGATCCTCCACTATATCAAGGACTCACATGAAAGCAGACAGTCACAGATAGGTGAGAGTGCTATTTGGACACACATGCACACCAAGATGGTGCCTGGACAGTGCAGTAGGGCTTGGGAGTGTGCAGATGCACCGCTATTCTGAGCCCTAATTTTTGCCCCAGGCTGGCACATAACTCCAGTGTGTACCAGGCCTGGATTTGTTAATCTTTTCTATGAAGTGTGCTGAGTCCTTGATACAGTGGAGTCATCTGCAAACTAAACTAACTTAGTGGGGTCATCTGCAAACCGAACCATGCCAACAATCTCTGAAGATGCCAGCCACAGATGCTGGCGAAATGTCAGGAATAAAGTCTTCTGGAACACAGCCACATAGCCTGAAAACTCCACCAAAAAACATGGATGCTGGCTGTGAAAGCCTTCCACTTCACAATATGTTAATTTAAGAATTTCTGTCATACAAAGCACTGTAATTCATTAAAAGATTCATTGAAGAATCTTCAGAATAGCTAGCAACAGATAAACATATCAATTTCTGCACCATGAGCTTTTCACATTTTAAAAATATAATTCCATTCTTTTTCTGCATTAATCTGGAGTTTTTAATATATAAATGACTACATACTTTAGTGCACAATTAAACATCTGTTCCCCTCACATTGTTTATTTCAATGTGCACTTTCTGTCAAAATCTTGAAAAGTACTTGCATGTTGTTGATATATTTTAACCTTGGATGTGCATCAGAGTGCAGGATACAATTAATCTGATAAATAAATTCTGATCTCCCTATTAATCCAAAAGAGGTAGATCAGGTAATGTCATACAAATAATCCAGTCTGACACAACTTTAACTGCCATGGCTCAATGCTATGGAATTCTGTGAGCCTTTTCTGTGAGAGAGATCTGGTGCAACAACAAACTACAAATCCCCGGATTCCATAGCATTCAGTCATGATAGTTAAATTGCTGTCAAACTGGAGTATTTACGCAGTGCAGAGGCAGCCTAGGCTACCAAGTGAACTGTATAAACCAAGGATTCTTAAGCCAGAGCCTACGGACATTTAAGAGTCCATGAACTTTGCAGAGCAATGTCCGTCTCCCTGATTTCATTCCTATCACCTTTGATTTTTCTGGACACTGTGGTCAAGTAAAAATGGAGTCTTTTTTAAATATTAATTATATTGCTTTTTTGTTTCAGACTAATCTATATACATGAAATCAACTTCCAATGTGAACAAAATGAACTATAAATGTTTGTGTGTACTTGTTTATATGCATATACTTGTTTATTTTCTGGGAAGAGAGTCTATAACTTTCATCATATTCTCACGAGTCAATGATTCCACAAAAGTTAAGAACCATGGCAAAAACAAATGAAAAAAGAACTCCCCAGAAAATGCAAGTGTGGTATGATGGTTTAGAAGGCTGGCTTCTACTAGAAGCAGACAAAATTACTTCTGAAAGTACACAAGTCATTTATTTAAAGATAAACACACAGTTGACGTCTAGTATCTTTCACTACAGCCAGCCACAATCCTTCCTCCTAAAATTATACTCCAATTGCCAGAGTAAAGTCTGCATGCATTTTATCCCACAGATATCATAAAGAACTTTTAAAAAATCAGCCAATCTGTTCCAGGAGTAATTAAGCTCCAAATTATTTTCAGATATAGTTGTCCCAATACACACACACACACACACACACACACACACTAGTGCTATTCTACCATTTTGGCCGCATCTACACTTCAGAATTAATACAGTTCAACACCTCTTTAACTGCCATAATTCACTGTTATGAAATAGCATTGTGAGATATTTAGCCTTCTCTATTGGAGAACTCTGGTGCCACAACAAACTACAAATGCCAGGATTCCACAGAAGGAATCCATGATAGTTAAGACGATATCAAACTGCATTAATTCCTCAATGTGGCAATAGTCATTATCCCCAGAGAAAAAAAGGCCCCAGATTCCCCTACAAAAAAACAACAATACAAATTCAGAGAGCATATGCAGCTACAATATACTCTTTCCTCTTACTTGCCTGAAATGTACAAAGCCAAGTACATATTTCATCTATTAAATAGTATCATACAGGTAGGGATGCCATATCCTGGCGGCCTCTGGGACAAACCCGCTTTTGGGGGGCCCCTGCCTGCCCCGGCCCGGTTCCCCCCAATTCCGGCCTTTGTCCCGGGCCCAGCCTCCGGAACGGGCGTGCTCATGTGGCCATTACCATGGCCGCTAACGCGGCTGGCTGGCCACCCACCTCCTCCTCCTCCTCCATGGCCGTGCCATGGCTGGCTGTAGTGAAAGATACTAGACGTCAACTGTGTGTTTATCTTTAAATAAGGGGCAAGCGCGTGCTGCTGCCAGCCATAGCCCAGGCAAGCGCTGCGGGCTGTGCAGCAGCTGCGCTCGGGGGAGGTGGAGGAGGAGCGGTGGAGGCGGAGGAAAAAAATGTGTCCTACATTTGTAAATCTTGTCCTACATTTGTCCCGGTTTGAAGCTCCTGACTTATGGCAACCCTACATACAGGTGTAACAAATTCCTAATGAACACCTCCCAAACACTTGATTTGATCCATCCTGTGCTTCAGTGAGGTGTATAGGATGCTTGCATTTGAAATTATTTCAATGAGAGATGAGTGAGAATTTCATTTCATATTGTTCTTGCTCAGAATTTACCAACATTGGCAAAATGGGGGTGTGAGAGAAAGAGAAATAGTCAGAGTTGCCTATCTAGGGTTAGAATATCATTTTGTTTTTTATTTTGATCAGAATTTGCCAAAATTTGCAAAGTTGGGAAGTACTGAAAGCAAAACAGTCAGAGTTGCTCACACCTTCTTAAAACAAAACTGATCCCCAGAAATTTTTAAATAGCCAAGAAATTTGAACATAGGATATGCAAACCTCTTCAACAACTGGAGAACCAAAAGATGTTTCAAAGACAACATTCAAGCATAAGGTAGTAATACTTACATTTAAATTACCAGATAACTTCCCAGCACTTAAAACCTAGGTGCAAATGCTTCAGGAATGGTATTAATTACAGCAATTGTCCATGAGGGAATATCCCAAGACCATGAGTACATCATTACATAACATTGTTTTCATAGGTATTTCAACTAGCTTTCCAAATTGTAGAGATACTTGGCTTTTTTTACTCTTGGGCTGCATTCCCACGGCAGAAACAACCCAGCTTGACACCACTTTAACCGCCCGCCATGGCTCAATGCTATGGAATTCTGGGAACTGTAGTTTTGTGAGACATTTAACCTTCTCTGACAGAGGGCTCTAATGCCACAATAAACTACAATTCTCAGAATCTCAAAGCATTGAACCTTGACATTTAAAGTGGTATCAAACTGGATTATTTCTGCAGTGCTGATGCAGCCTTGGAAAGAAAATATATCTCTGCTGTCCTGTAATTCAGTTGTAAATATTCCCACCACAAAATTAATCAATGTGCATATACCTGACTATGCTTGAAATTACCCCTCTGCTTGAAGGAATATAATATGAAGGAGATGTGTGGATGGGGAGGGATCTCCAGCCATTCTGAGGTCAAACTCAATTTAGTCTGTCATTTGTTTTCTAACTGCATGAACTATTTGCTGACAAGCTTGAATTAGTATGTTCAGCCTTTGAAATAATTGCAGCCAGTTATCAACCATTGCCATGGAAAGAACAGAGCTATTGAAAATGAAGTTAAAGCCATTAATATATGAGGCTCTATATTAAATAATAAGCAGAGCATACTTTAAAAAACAAAACAAACTATGCCCATTATGAAATTATGTGTATCCTTCCTCGCCACAAAAGCAGAGCAGCAAGTATAGTTAACATGATGAGGGTTGTCATGAGGGTTGCATTCAGTAACACATATTTAGCAACATTATCATACTCAGTAGCACTATTGCCACAGTTGTAAATGCCATCCCTATCCACATTAAAAGCCTGCAGCCACATTGAGCAAAAGAGGTCTGTTTAGCTGCTGACTGGGGTATAAGGAAGATGATGTTTCCAACCTCCTCCCTCCATTGAATGAGACTGCAAGAATTATTATTATTATTATTATTATTATTATTATTATTATTATTATTACAGGGGCCCTTTCCAGGATCCCCCCCCCCATGGATACCAAAATCTGTGGATGCCCAAGTCCCATTAAGTACAATGGCATAGTAAATACTGTATATAAAATGGAAAAATTAAGGTTTGCTTTTTGGAATCTATATCTATTTTCAAGCCATGGATTGTTGAATCCATGGATAAAGAATCTATGGATATAGAGGGCTGAATGCATCATCATCATCATCATCATCATCACCACCACCACCACCACCAGCACCATCATCCCACCTTTCTCCCAATAATGTGGCACAAGTTGTCTTAAGGTCTATCTAAAACAATGCAGATTTTAAAAAATATATATTATGCAAAAATTTCAATAAAATATAAATGTAAAAGTTATTTAAAAGACAATTTAAAAAATATAAAATTAAAAAAGATTAAAATGTATTAAAAGACTATGCCAACTACAAAACAGCACAGCACATCATTAAAAGTCCATCTCATTCAGTTTCTAAAAGGTCAATGGCACATGAATGTTTTAACTTGCTTGTGGAAGGAACACAAAAATGGAACTGTAAGGAGTTTGAAGGTTTGGAAGCAGCCACTGAGAAGATAGTGGATAGGGAGTAGGGCCTTTCTAGAAGATCTCATATCTCTGATGGGCTCATTGGACCAGAAGTATGACCTCTCTCACAATTCTTCATCAGAGCCTCACTCCCTGACAGGAGAGGTCTGGAAATATCATCCTATCAGCCCAATCAAATATTGAACAGTTCTCTTTCAGTCAATGCAGCTGCTGGCTATTAAGACAGGCTTCAGAAGATCAGGCCAGGAGATGATACTTAGGGGGCATTCACACTCATTTTTTGTCCCAAGGAGATGCAGTTCGCTACACTGATGAATATCGCGTTTGTTCTTCTCATCTGTTTTAGGTTCTCAAATTTCTTCAAGTCATTGTAACCCCTTTGTTATTCATACATGCCAATGTTTCAGGATAAAATGGAGCTGCCTCCATTCCCTTGAACAATACAGAGTGATCTGAATCGATTCAGAAGCTCATTCACACTGTCAAAGATACGGATCGATGCAGATCTTTCAAGAAAACCCGGGAGGGGGGAGGGATTGGTATCGAATATCCCAGGTTAAGTGGGGGTTTTGCCAGTTCACCACCAAAAGTGCATCAACATGTGTGAACAACAAGGATTCAACCCAGATCCATCCCAGATTATTTTGTAGTGTGAATGGGGCCTTAGTGACACGTTCATTACTAAACAGCTGATGTAGAATATTGGTATATATTATTTTCTTAACCATTGGTTTACATGGGGTACATCTACATTGCAGAATTAATGCATTTTGATCCTGCTGTAACTGTCATGGTTCAATGGCCTAGAATTCTGGGATATGCAAACGCAATAGCAAGTACATTTCTATACCACTTATCAGTGAACTAGCACTCCCTAAGTAGTGTACAGTGTGTAAGCCAATTGCCCCCCAACAAGCTGGCTACTCATTTTACTGACCTATGAAAGGATGGAAGGCTAAGTGGACTTTGGAGTCCTGACTGGGATTGAGCTCACAAACCTGTGGCTGCAGTACTGGCATTTAACCACTTTGCCACCAGGGCTTCCTTGCAGTTTTGTGAGATATTTAGATTCCAGATGGTGAGGCTGGGGGACTGTTGCTCTCGTAAAAGAGAGCTAACATCTGGTGTCCCTCAGGGCGCCATCCTGCCCCCCATGCTGTTTAATATTTACATAAAGCCACTGGGAGAGATCATCCAAAGACATGGAGCTCGGTGTTATCAATATGCTGATGACACCCAGATCTATCTCTCCATGTCTCCGACTGATACAGTGACTAAGGATGGCACCTCTCCTCTGGACTCCTGCCTCGAGTCAGTAATAGGCTGGATGAGGGAAAAGAAACTCAAGTTGAATTCAGAGAAAACAGAGGTACTCGTGAAAGGTACCCCTAATCCAGACAGAGGAATTTGTCACCCGGTCCTGGATGGGGTCACACTTCCACTAAAGGACAAAGTTCGCAGCTTGGGAGTACTCCTGGATTCATCCTTACAGTTATCATCCCAAGTGGATGCGATGGTCAGGAGTGCTTGGTACCAGCTTTGGCTGATACGCCAGCTGCGTCCCTGTCTGGAATGAAAGGACCTTGAAACAGTAGTACACGCACTGGTAACCTCTCACTTGGATTTCTGTAATGCGCTCTACATGGGGCTACCTTTGTACCAGGTTTGGAAGCTTCAATTAGTTGAAAACGCTGCAGCCAGATTAGTCACTGGGACCCCAAGAGCAGATCATATAACCCCAGTATTAAAAACTCTTCATTGGTTGCCAATTAGCTTCCGGGCTCAGTACAAAGTGTTGATTATTACCTATAAAGTCCTACATGGCTTGGGCCCGAGTTACTTGAGGGAGCGCCTCTCCCTACATAATCCGCCCCGCACACTCAGAACAGGCAAATATCTATTGGAATATCCTAGGGTGAGATTGTCTGTAACTCACCAACAAGCATTTACATCTGTTGCTCCTGCATGTTGGAATGGACTCCCTGAGGAGATTCGTCTCAGCTCTTCCTTGGAAGTTTTTAAGAAAGTGTTGAAGACTTACCTATTCCGCTTGGCATATCCCCCTGATCCTTCATAGAAATAATTATCCTCCTACCCCATCATCCTTCAATGTTATGAGTATTTGTGATGATAATTTGTAATTATGAGATTGTAAAATGTGAGATTGTGAGTTTTTATTTGTTTTTATGAGGTTTTTAGTGGAATGTTTTTAGTGTATTTTATGCTGTAATACGATGTGTTGTACATCTGTATTTGCCTGTGAACCGCTTTGATCTCCCAGGAAAAGCGGTATAAAAATAAAGATTTATTATTATTATTATTATTATTCTCTGTCAGAAAGCTCTGGTACCACAACAAACTACAGGATTCCATAGAATGGAGCCATGCTAGTTGTAGGGTGACCTGTGAAATGGCCAGCCAGAAGAGATACGTCAGCTCTGAAAACACTGACTGCATTTAAAACAGCTTTAGACATATTCTTCCAGCAGGAAGAAATCATTAAATCATGATTTTTAAAACCTGTATATGAACTCTTATGAGTATGTTTTAATGATTTTATAGTGCTGTATTTATTTATTTATTTATTTATTTAATCCAACTTCAAATACAGCTTATTTAATTTTGATTTTCCTTGTTTCCATAGTAATGCCTGTAGTAAATTCTGTCTAAGTCTGTAAAGAAATTTGAACTAAATCAATTATCTTTTCCCCTATAATTTTGCTGTCTTTTCCCATTTTTCATTATATGTTCAGAACAGTTCTTGAGAATCGCCTCCTCTGGGACAGATGGGGAATAGAACAGGGACTTCCGATGGCATCGGCGGTGTTCTGGTGGCAATAAAAAAGGTGATATCCCCGTTCCATTCCCTTCCCACCCTCTTCTGTTCTGCACTGGGCCTGTTCCCCAGGGTGATGAGGTCCTTAGTCTTTTCTGGCAAATGTGTAAATTATAATTTATGATTTATTTTATTTTATTTCTCTCTGTTTTATCCCAATAAGGTATCTGAGGTGGTTCACAATAGTATTAGTTAAAGCAAAATACATATAAAGTAATGGAGAATGCAAAAACATAAATAAAAAAATTAAGGAAATTAAATAAAAATGACATTGGAATGTTCATTTGAAACACTTACAAGGCAATGAAACTTGACTTATTTGTTTATTTATTTATTAAAGTATTTCATAAGTCCGTATATTGGGACAAAGGCGGGATAAAATAAAATAAAATTATTGTTGTTATTATTTCTGTAGCTTCTCCAAGCCCATGTGGGCTCCTAAGGCACTGTACAAATAAAAACCAATTAAAACAATACAAAGATAAGAACATCTCATCTCGTAGACCAGAAGGTGATGTGGCAGCTAAAAAAGTCAATATGATTCTAGGTTGCATCAATAGAAGTATACTATCTAGATCAAAGGAAGTAATAGCACTATTCTATTCTGTTTTGGTCAGGCCTCACCTGGAATACTGTGTATATTGCTGGGCATCACAATTTAAAAAGAATATTAATAAGTTGGAGCATGTCCAGAGGAGGGGGACCAAAATGGTGACAGGTCTGCAAACCATGCCTTATGAGGAATGATTTAGGGACCTGGGTATGCTTAGCCTGGAGAAGAGACATATAAGAGTTGATATGATAGTCCTGTTTAAATATGTGAAGTGGTGTCAAATTTAGGATGGAGCAAGCTTGTTTTCTGAAGCTCCAGAGAATAGGATCTGGAGCAAGGGATGCAACCTACAAGAGAAGAGATTTTAGCTCAGCATTAGGAAGAACTTCCTGACAATAAGAGTTGTTCAGTAGTGGACTTTGCTGCCTCTGACTGTGGTGGAGTCTCCTTCTTTTTAGGTTTTTAAACAGATTTGGATTGCCATCTGTTGGGGGTATATTGTGTATTCCTGCATAGCAGGAGGTTGGACTGGATGGCCCTTGAGGTCTCTTCCAACTCTAGGATTTTGTGATTCTATGATTGTATGATTCTAATTTGTTTTTTTTTTTTATCAAAAAAAGGTGTCAAATATGGGAGAAAGCATTTTTGACAGATTTTTCCACTTTTCCTAGAAATTGTGTGGGAATGCATTTCAGTCTACTTCATCAGAATGTACCTAAATGTGAAAACTTCAAGTGAAAATGAAAATAAACCCAACAGGTCTGCTGAGCCCTGTTCCCCATGCTTCTGTCCACTGAAATAAAGAGTACACCTCATTTGTGCAATAATTGTCATCCATGCACATGGAGTTATGAATGGATGAGAGTGATAAGTTTTCTAAAACAACTAAATTTGATCAGTATTCTTGCATACATCCAATCATAATATCTGATCGATTCAATCCACTCATAGCATCAATGTATAATATATCCACAATTATTAAAGTTCCGGGGAAAATCTAATTGCATTATACTGAAAGAGTGTGGTCATTCCTTTTCTCATATTTTTATGAGAGGCATAAGAAAAAGAAAAGGCATTTATTGGCTTTGCCTTCTTAGCACTGTAATGCATAAAACAAAAGCTCTGCAGATGAAACATGCAATAAAATATTTTTAAATGCTAGTAAAATGAAATTGCATAGCTTGTAAGGAAATATTTATTTTACTGGAGAAATTCATGGCTAGCATTAGAATGATTTAGTTAATGTTTGAAAATAGGGGTGCTGATTATAAAGTCTAAAGCCACTGATGTTAACCAAACTACTAGAGTTTTAATCTTAGTATCTGAATTTAGATGTTCTTAAAAGTTCAGAAAATTATACAGCTAAAATAGTTCAATTGAAAACAGTTCCTGACAATACAAGCTAGATGGGGCTAATGTGATTCACTAGGATCTCAGAGACCTGGGTTCAAATTTCCACTCACATTTTTATACCGCTTATCAGTATACTTAAGCATTTGGCTAGTGCGGATGAGTGTATTATTTCTGTTTGTCTGTTTGTTTTACATAGGAACACCTTCTGCTCCCTGCCCTCCTCCAACAATATAGTTATGGTGATCTGAATGAGTTCTCAGTCGACATGAATTTTGCACATGAATTACAAAAACGAAGAAGAAAAGCACGTATTTTAACTGTTGTTTGTAATTTAAAAATGGGCATCTGCTAACAGCTATTGCACTGCTTAGACTTCATGACAATGGAGTGAAACAACAAGGCATCAAGAATAAACAGAAATCAATGATGAGATGAGTGCTGTCTGCTGGTAGCTGACCTCCACCATGCTGACTGCCTTTGTTTGTGCTTGTCGAATTACATATAGGGTATTGTACCAAGTGTCAAACAAAGCCCAGCTGCCTTAGGTCAATCAAAACAAATAAAAAAGGATCAGATAGGCGCACCTTGCCGCTCTGTTTTGGTAGCAGGTTTCTGAGTTTTTGGCTCTGTTTAAGTGACGTTTATTTAATAATGAAAAGTGGGCAGAATGATGAATGGGCTGTACAGTGTCTCTGCTGAAATGGGTTTATAAACAAGCACTTGCCATAAATCACCAAAACGGCTTTGTCAAAAGTAACTAGGGGCCAGATGCATCTTTATAATTACCCATGACATTCTTTGTCCCGCTTTCATATCCACCACTTGTCATTCAGAACATTTCTTTTTATCTTACTTTTGGTTTGAATGATCTGCATTCTGCCTTGAAGCATGCTGATGTCTAAGCAAGCTTACAGGGCATGTCTTTAACTATTACATTAAATATGAGGGAGGAAAATATGTTCATTCTGGCTAACAGCCAAAAGCATTTCCTCTGTAGTGTAGAATGCAGATATAGATACATAGATATGGATTTGGACAAAATTTAGATACCTAGATATGGATTTGAACAAAAACAGGTATACTGACATACAGTAAGGCTTTGGTATCCACCGTAGTATGTTTCAGGACCCCTTGTAGCTACCCAAATCCATGGTTGCTCAAGTCTCTTTATATACAGTTTGGTAGTAAAATGTTTTCAAGCTGTGGGTGCAGAATCCATGGATATGGAAGGCTAACTCTATCTTCTTGATGCATTTAGTGGTTGTGGAATATGAAAGAAAAATCTGACACTAATGGGAACCAGAGCATGACCACACAAAGCCTGTAAGGCCCCAAAGTTTTGGTCTCATCACCTTCATGACAATAGCAATATCATACTGCATCAGTTTCAAACACTTCAAACCCAAGCCAAACTTTCTGATATAGTCTTCAATTGTATATCAATTTTAACTGAACCAGCATCATGTTCATCATGAGGTGAATGTGGATAGGGAAGATTCAGGTTTGAGGAGGAACTAAACAAATCTGTGGGCTCCCTTCTGTATTGATGAACCTCGTATCAGCTTATTGACTGGAGGCATCATCAGAATGAAGGTCACATCCCTCTCATAAATCTTCTAAGCTGGGAAAATGTGACACATTCTGCACAGCAACACTCAGATTCCCTCAGCTTGCATGGCAACTGACCATGTTGGCTAGAGGATTCTGAGACATGTAGTCTGAAAAGCAGTTCTCCAGATTCTGTGAGTCACAGTTAGAAGTAAGCAAATCTGTCATCTTTGCTTTCAGCCACTGTCGAATAGCAAATAGTGCAAGAGTCTTAGATAGGTAGATAGTATTCATACCTCTATATCCTTTGCCTACATAGCTCCATCACAAGAGTTCCTACCACTTACAAAGACAGATTGTTCCAATGTCAAAGGAGAGGACAAATAGTGTGCTCAGAGGCTAAGAATAACATAGCATGTATTTTTGGTAAAGGTTTGCTCTAGATATGGTCAAATCTCTTGCTTTCACTACTTCCCACGTATAAATTTTGTTGATTTCCCCCCAAAAGTTGTGGGGAAAGAACCGAAACAAAATTATCACTAGCTCCTAGCACTCAAAGAAGGTGGTTCAGCACTGGTATCAGAGTCAATGGTGGTTGTTGTCCAAGTTCTGTGGCACTGGTGGTTGCTAGATGAAGATTGCAGACCTGGTTGAAGCCATCCTGTATTAGTTGAAAGGTCTGCAGAACAGTGGTAGCTGTGGGGAAAAGGGGATACCCATTTATTTTACATGCAGACTCCTCTCCCCTCTCACATCCTTTTGAACTTGGAAAAACCATGACATGGGGTTAGTCTGAAGTTTTATGAGATCTGCCTTTCACACATTAAAAACATTTATTCAAGAAATATGAATCACCATATAGCCCACAGGGGCCCACCTTTGCATCCCAAACCCCCTGCCAGTTCCCCAAAGCTACCCCTACCCTCCTGCACTGTTGCCCACCTCTATCTGAAACACTGGCCAAGGCGGGGTGCAGACCGCCAAAAAGGGGTGCCTCCTCGGCGCCTCTCTCTGCTGTGCAGGAGCGCTGCAACATACAAATTGTGCGGCACTGCTGCACAGCAAAGAAGGAGCTCCCAAAAGCGGCTCCTGTTTGCGGCTCCACAAAGTATCAAAGACAGCGCAGTTACATCGCAGCTGTGCAGCGCCGTTTAGAGGTGGTGCAGCTGTGACGTAATCATTGTGCGCGCCGTATGTATGGTGCTGCGCAAGTGCGGCGCGTGCATGACGTGCTAGGGTTGTGGGGCATGTGCATGTGCCGCCCCGAGGCAACCCTAGCACGTTGTGGACGCGCCGCAAAGGGCCCATCTGGACAGGACCCAAGATTCTGCACAAGATAATGTATACGTATCATGCATCTACATCTCTTTAGCTTCATCTCCTATTGTTACCACCTCCACAGCAAGCAAAATAAAAAGTGTTGCAATCACACTAAGGAACATCACTTCCCACTGAAAACCATGGAATTTGTTGTCTCTTCCATTTCTGGAAGCTTAGAAAATTACAACACCATGCTGCCCAAAAGAAAGTCATGGATAAAGAACATGGAAAGTATATTTATGGTGTGTTACAGACCGCCGCTTTGGGGCGGCCTGTACCCACCCCTTTCCCTGATGGATTGGGGCCTCAGCTGCCACAGTGGCAGCCCTGAGGCCCCAATCTGCCACTTTTCCAGGCAACGGGAAGCGGCAAAAGGCCACTTCCCACGTCCTGGAAAGGGGTGTCCTTGGGGCTTGAAGCCCCAAGGACACCTCAATAGCAGCGGGGAAAGAGAGAAAGGGGCCGCTTGGCCCCTTTCTCTTTGGTGTCGCTG
The DNA here is from genome assembly GCF_019175285.1 of Sceloporus undulatus. Taxonomy (NCBI): domain Eukaryota; kingdom Metazoa; phylum Chordata; class Lepidosauria; order Squamata; family Phrynosomatidae; genus Sceloporus; species Sceloporus undulatus. The sequence continues at coordinate 194,300,079 of NC_056522.1, read as the reverse complement.
GTGCAGCCATGTAAAGGCTGCGCCAGCGACACAAATGAAGGAAGGAGCTGCATTTCAGAGCACCTTCCTGCACTGTGGAAAGGGCGCCATAGGCACCTTTCCTTGGCACCAGGACGTCACATCCGTGCCACTCCGTTTGGAGGCGGTGCTGTCGTGATGTCCTAATGGTGGCGCCCATGTAGAATGGGTGCTGCCATTTTGTACGTACTGTGTACGTACTAGGGTTGGGGGCATCTGAAAGAGAAGCCCCAGGGCAACCCTAGTACGTACACAGTACGTACTAAAAGGCCCATCTGGAAAGGGCCTATGTTGGGATGCAGAGGAAACTAGACTATTCATACTCCACACACACATATACATAACCCTTGTAGGAAAATATTCCTCTCCAAATAGGTAAAAGCAAAACCTTTCCTGTGCAGAAAGTTGTTCCTAATTACCCCTTTCACTTTTCAAAGGAAGTGCATTGGGTTTGTTTTTGCTAGGGATTGATCCAGGGAAGAAAACCTTCCATGTGTGGTTGAAAGTATCAGTGAAAACTCAACATTTGTTCCCAAGCATTTTCTAGAAAACATAGGAAACTGCATTGCTTTGTAGTTCAGCTGAAAGGAATTAATCCAACACTTGTGTTTGCTGAGCACCTTCTGCTTTAAGCTGTTACTTCTGATGTATACCCTTTTT
>NC_056522.1:194202786-194299391 GCF_019175285.1 Sceloporus undulatus | reverse complement strand
ATAAATAAATAAATAAATAAATAAATAAATAAATAAATAAATAAATAAATAGATTTGCCAGAGGCAATTGACTGGAAAAAAGGGCATGCATCTACACATAAAATGAACATTACTAATAGTGGAAGCAATTATTTTATCAGGTGGTGATTTCTATTTTGGGTTGCACCAGGCTAGATTATTAGTTTATGAGCATTCATGGTCATCTGGCAATTTGTCTGCTTTGTGCTGTTATCAGGCATCAGGAAATGGCACTACCGAAAACAATGTTAGATTTCAAGTAGGCCTCATGCAGGGAGGGGGGGGGAGAGATTAAAAGAAAACAAAATATAACAGCTTGAAAGTACAATCTGATTGAGTTTGACTTTTAAAAAATATATTTATATTTCCAACTGTGATTTCCCTACTTTAATTGATGCTCATTCACAGTACTCATGTGCCTTTCTGCTGGCGGTTTATGGTGGAAAGAAATCTTTGCAATAACTATGGCACAGAGAACAACGAACTAGACAATAAATTCCACTGCACTCAGGTCAGCCCATTTAATTTCCTTTTCAAATCCAATTGTTCACCTGCTGTGCTTATTAGATACAAGCATAATGTCTGTGTTTGAATGCACCGTCTGTGCCACTTTGGCACTGTTTACCTGCTGCCTTTGCCATTACAGCTCCATGTGCCTCTGCTCAGCTGTGCTGTACATTTCTGACTATGACGTATGTAAACACATAAATGCATGTGGGCCCACATACATGCAATACACACACACACAGAGTCTCTAAATATATTTCACCTTATGGACTGGCTTGCACACTAACATTGCAGAAAGCATACTGAGATACACCCCTGAAAAGTAGTGCATATAACTTGGGGCATCCTAGATAATCAGAAAATTTTGAAAATAATATATTATTGTGTTTTAACAACACTTCCATCAAGCCCAGGAAGGTGAAATTTTGTTCACACTGAATGCCAAGGCATCTTGACCTCTTCAGGCATTCATCCTCTGTACAGATCGAATCCACTTAAGGAGGAGAGTGGAAGAATGCTCATGATGGGCAACATCCATTCCATTCCATTTCAAACATGGAACTCTCCATCATACACATACAGAATTAGTAACTTCTGAGGCTCTCAGTGTTCTCTGCTTGCCTCCTTGGAAAAATTAGAAAGCTGATTGCACTAGGTTCACCACTGCAGAAATTACTGGTGATATAATTCTTCACTAAGTTTCTTCTCACAAGTAAAAACAAGTAAGTTCAGCAATTTTCTCCTCACTGCAAAAAAGTCTTTGAAAACCATGCAGTTTTGATGAAGAGAATTTTCACAGTTCAGAACTAATTCTATACAAAATGTGTATTTGTTAGTGCAGAAATCATTTTCTTCAGAAGAAATAGCCTTTTGTACATGGAAAATATTTCAATACAGAAATATAAAAAATGCTATTTTCTATGTGAACAAACCATGTGTTGATTTTATACAGAAGAAATTCCCATCTACAACATTTTCTGGATAGAAAGCAACCTGTTCTGAGAAAATTCTATTTTCCTTGCAGAAATGACTATTTTCTATGCAAATCAACCATGAGCAAATTTTATGCAGAATAAATCCCTGATTGGAGCATTTTTAGCATAGAGACCAACATTTTCTGTTCAGAAATTAATATTTCTGTGTTGAAATATTATTTTCCACACAGAAAATAATATTTCCTATGCAGAAAATGCTTATTACAATTAAATACAAATTTTGCATAGAATAAGTTCTGAACTGTGAAGATTCTCATCAGTCCGGGATTGTTCATTACAGATTGCATCTCTGCTCTTAAGTATATAGACCAAGTGATGCAAAAGCATCACCAATCCATATATTTTCCATGATCTGTCTTATATGATTCTAATTGTATGGGCAGTGAATTCTATAATAGGGGTACCAATTACAAGAAATGTCAAGAGAGGGAGATCTATACATCATCATCATCAGAGTGAACCAGAAAATAGGTAAAGCACTTGCAGACTCCCTTGAATGCTATATTTTGGCAAAGATACAGTGATTAACTGAAATGTTTAAAAGAAATGAATGTGTAAGGCTGTCCTGGAAAAGCAAGTTAAGTGTTAACTTACCAAGTGGACCCTATTCAGGGCCCCAAGTTGGAATAATGGGTGTGGAGGATGCCTTCAGAACATTGGGTTGCAACTGGTGGAATGAAGTGAACAATGATAGGAACCACCAGAACGACTGCATCAGAACATAGTTTTCATAGAAAATTTGTAGACGTGGAGGAGGACAATATGCTACTTCACTCTAAGACTGTGTGTTCATGGAACTGGTTTGTATGTGGTAAAGCCAACACTAAAGCATTTATATTTTAACCTTATGGATCCATCTGAACTGAAAAAATAGAACTCAAATCAAAGAAATAAATACTTAACCTGTATTCAGGACAAGGGGCTACTGTTAAGACCAAATGGTTTCCAATTGGAAAGAGGCTCAGGCAAGGCTGCATTTTATCACCCTATCTATTTAATTTGTATGCCAAGAACATCATATGAAAAGCAGGATTGTACTCAGAGGGAAAAGGCATCAAAATCTTAGGAAGCAACACCAACAATCTAATATATGTAGAGAACACCATAATACTGGCATAAAATATGAGAGATATGGAATGACTATTGAAAAGGGTCAAGATAGAAAGTGCAAAGGCACGTTTACAGATGAACATCAAGAAATCAAAAATTATGACCACAGCTGAAGTATATAATTTTAAAGTAGACGATGAAGAGATCAAAATAATCCAAGATTTTCCATACTTGGGCTCCATCATCAATCAGAATGAAGACAGCAGTCAAGAAATCGGAAGAAGACTAGGACTTGGAAGGTCAGCTATGAAGAAACTAGACAAGATCCTGAAGAGTAAAGATGACTGATTGATTAAAAAAGGTTTCAAATACATTAAAACAATATAGCATCCCGGGCTATTATTTAAAAGTTTTCTGTTTTGAAAGCCTGTCTGAAGAGGAATGTCAGCGGAAGGCCATCAAGGAAGGGACCATTGTCACCTCCCTGGGCAAGGAGTTCCAAAATCTAGGGCGCAGCCACAGAAAAGGCCTGCTTTCATATTCCCACCAACTGTGCTTGTGATGGTGGTGGGACAGAGAGAAGGGCCTCCCTGAAGATCTCAGAGCTTGGGTCGGCTTGTATAGGGAGATATGGTCTGCCAAATAGCCTTGACCGGAGCCATATAGGGTTTTATAAGTCATCACCGGCACTTTGAATTGTGCTCAGAAACAAACTGGCAGCCTGTAGTATTTGTATTTGGTATTTATATCATTTGTATTTTATATTAATATCATTAAATACCAAAGTTAGGATTGTCCATGCCATCATATTTCCTATTTCTATGTACGATTGTGAAAGCTGGACAGTGAAGAAAGTTGATAGGAATAAAATCAACTCATCTGAGATGTGGTGCTGGAGTAGAGTCCTGAGAATATCATGGACCACTAAAAAGACCAATGGATGGGCCCTGGAGCAAATCAGGCCCAAATTTCCCATGGGGGGAAAAAAGGTGACTAAATGGGGTGAAGTCAACTCGAAGACAATTAATAATGACAAAACCCAGAAGTCAGAGATTTGGTTCACACATAGCCTAAGACAAAAAGCCCAAGACTGAAAATGGTGAAATTTTAAGTATCTATAAAGGGGTTATGAGTAGTAAAAGCTAACCTTCCAGCAAAATTGATTCCTTCTTCCCACTCTTAAATTGGAGGATTGCTGTTCCATTTAAAACCATTACACCTAACTTTATTTCTCAAATATTCTAGGTTTGTTACTCCAGGCAATTTTAGGGTATTTCTATTCCACTTACCTTTTTTAAAAAAGCATTTTTAGAAGGCATTCCAATACAGGGCAAACCCGTGGGATAGAAGTGGCTGTTTACAAGGAAGATGGAAGAAAGCGCAAGAGAGAAATGGTGTCAGAATGGGTGGCTGGAAGAGAGGGAGGAAAGTGATGAAATGCTTTAGAGGATTGGGAGTTATGATGTTACTTCTACTTCAAGCACAAAACATCTACCTGTATGCTGCAGTTGCTGTTGAGTTGTTTTCATATACTTTTTTCCCACCAAAATATCATGATCTTGTCAACTGTCAGATCAACTCAACTTCAGTTTATGAGAAAATTCCAGGAGTATACTGGTCTCAAGCAAAACTCACATGAGTAAGTGTCACAGTTCCCACACCCAGAAATGCTTATTTTACTGTTTGATTATCCTATTACCTGTCAATAAAAAAGATCTCTAATTGATGGCTTTGATAGTATAATAGCTTGTTGGTTTTGATGTTTATTATGACTTCTGCATTCTAAATACATGTTTGTGAAGTTCATTCGGTTTAGTGTATTAATTTGTTTTTGGTGGTTCTACGCAATGGGGTCATGATCCAAACTGCAGTTCCCAGGCACTTCTGTTATTACCAGACTAATAACAGCTATTATTCTCCCTGTAGCAACCTTTATTGTATAGAGATGAAACAAGATTAGAATACAGTAACACCACTGTCATCTCCTACTGTACAAAATATGTTCATATAAACAAAAGTGAGTTGTATTCAATATTTTGTTTGTTTCTCTGGATACTTATGTGTTCAGGACTGTATCTTGCTTGTATTCTATTTACATGCTCTAGATTTCAGCCATATTTAGTTAGAATTAGACCTCCAGAGAGGAAAAGGTCCCTCACTTAAAGAGACCTCGAAGGGGCAACCTTCTAGTAGCTACATCATGATTGCAGTCTTTCATCTGAGCTCAAAAACTCTCTCCAAGGTGTCAGTTTGGGATATCTCTTTATGACATCTTCTTTCAATTTTTCTAAAGTTTATATTTCTCTTCTCTTTTTTATGTTTTTCTCATATTTTATGCAACTTAATTATAATTCAGTAAAATCATAATTTCTCTTTCTCATTTACAAATGTAATTTCTACATATTTTCTGGCACATATGTTGTCATTTTCTCCCACATTTCTTCTTTTTCTAATCTTATCTAATCATTTATTTCTGTCGATAACAGATCCATTTCTTTCATATCTAATAATTTAAGGATCCACTCTTCCACTTGGGGACAAACTAAATTTCTGATTTCCAGTGTTGCACATAGAGTAAGTAACCTTGTGGCCATAAGCATGTAAAAGATTACTTTCCCTTCTTTTTTCCCCCATGCTTTCTCCCATTGATTTAAACCTAAGCTTTTCCCTCAATTGTGTGCCCATTTTATCATTACTTCTTTAATAGTTTCATCCTCAGTATAGTATTTTAATATTTTATATGTTCTTGATATCAATCCTTTGTTGTTTGTCCATATTGCTTCTTCAATTTCTAATGTAAAGTCAAAGGCTTTCATGGCCGGTATCCATAGTTTTTTGTGGGTTTTTCGGGCTATGTGGCCATGTTCCAGAAAAGTTTCTTCCTGACGTTTCGCCAGCATCTGTGGCTGGCATCTTCAGAGAAATGATTTTCAATTTCTGTTTTCTCAGTAGTGAAGCTTTTTTCTTTTGCATCTATTTTAGTTCTTTCTAATAGCTGTCTATATAGAAACCAACTATATATATATATTTTTAGTTGTTCATATGATTTCAAAATAAAACATTGTTTTTATAAACTAATATGTCCTTGTACGTAAGCCATTCCATATTTTTCCATGGATCTATGGTATGTAATATCTCATGGGGCGAGGCCCACAGTGGTGTTTTCGGACAAATTCTTTCTCTATATTTTTTTCCCATACTTTTATTAAACTTGTTCTCAAGTAATGATTATGGAACTCTCTGTTTGCTTTTTCTTTATTATATAAAAGAAAAGTATGCCATCCAAATCTGATTTGTGTACCTTCAAGTTTAAGTAAATTTTTGTTTTTGAGTTTAACTCAGTCACTTAGCCAAGCTAAACAGCTTGCTTCAAAGTAGAGTCTCAGGTTGGGTATACAACTACATTTTGCCCACCTCACAAATGACTCTCCTTGCTTGCTTCCCTATGTCTCCTCCAAACCATATAGACTCATGCCTGAAGGCAGGCAAATGAGGAGGTTTGCCCATTACTGGATAGACAATGATGTCCAAGCCTCAATCAGTTACTCCCCCCAATTGAGGAGGAGAGGATTGGGAAGGACCAGGAGGCAAGTGAGTGAAGAGCATTGCTCCCCGTAGCCAGGGAACATTGATCCTGAACTCCTGAGGTTCTCTGTAGATCCTGCAGAATGATGTCAACATGGTCTGTATATTATACTAGTGGCAAATCTCTTTGGTCATCTCCCCCCACACTGAATCAACTGTTTGGGTGGAGACAGGAAAATGGAGAGACTGGACTCATAAAGGTGGGTTACAAACGGCCCTCAAGGGGCTGTTTTCCCGCCACCGCCATTCGCTGCGTAGGGAAGCCCCAGCGGCCAGACTGCGAGGCTTCCCCACACAGTGAAAAAGGAGCGCCGAAATTGCGCTCCTTTTCAAAACGCGGAAGTGGCGCCATAATGGGCGGAGTGCGCCCTCGCAGTGTCACTTCCGCCACAACATGTCTGGATGCACAGCATCCAAGACGTCAAAATGGTGACGCCCATGTGGATGGGCGCTGCCATTTATGACACGCCCTGCGCGTACTGGGAGGAAGGGCAGTATTAGGGTTAGGAAGGTTCTTACCTTCCTCACGGCCCTTCCTAACCCTAGTACGTGCAGAGCACGTACTTTATGGTGGTTTGTAACCCGCCAAAGTGTCTTTTTGAGGACTGGGAAAAAACAATGGGCTTAAGTAAGATTCTCCTCATTGAGGACTCAGTACACTTGAAAAGCCACTCTCTTGATGTTTCTCCTTCTCAAATCTTCAAAAATTATTTCCATGATTACTGGCGACCTCTGTATATTATTCATATCCATCCTATTGATACATATAATATCTCCTTAAAGGAAATCCAGAGGCATACACTGAAGTTTTTCAATGAAGATAGCAGGCCTCTATGAACAAAAGATTGCACACCTGGATTTTTGCCTCCCTTGAAACCAAAATGGTAGTTCTTATGCATACACTGCTCCATGTAGTCACTCCATGTTTTCACTCCAGCTCTGGAGTAGAAAACATTTTGGTTAGGGTGACTATGTTTGCTATTCATGGACAGGGGATGGACGGGGTAGCGTGTCCCTGTTAGTGCTCTTAGACATCTCAGCAGCTTTCAATACCATTGACCATGGTATCCTTCTGGGACGCCTGAGAGAGCTGGGAATCGGGGGCACTGCGCTCCAGTGGTTCCGTTCCTACCTCTCGGGTCGGTCCAAGATGGTGCAGCTGGGGGACGTGTGCTCCGATAGGAGGGCACTTACATCTGGTGTCCCTCAGGGAGCCATTCTGCCCCCATGCTATTGAACATTTACATGAAACCGCTGGGTGAGATCATCCGGAGACACGGGGCGCGGTGTTATCAGTACGCTGATGACACCCAGATAGTCTTCTCTGTGCCTCCGACTGTTGCAGTGACCAGGGATGGCACCTCTCCTCTGGATGCCTGTCTGGAGTTGGTAATGGGATGGATGAGGAAAAACAGACTCAGTTTGAATCCAGAGAAAACGGAAGTGCTCGTGATAGGCTCTCCTGGCCCAGGAATGGTTATTTGTCCACCTGTCCTGAACGGGATCACGCTCCCTGTGAAGGACTCATTTCGCAGTCTGGTGGTGGTTCTGGACTCGTCGCTCCATCTTACATCTCAAGTGGATGCGACGGTCAGGAGCACTTGTTATCAGCTTAGGCTGATACGCCAGCTGCGACCCTACCTGGGCCAGGGGGACCTTGAAACAGTGGTACATGCTCTGGTAACCTCTCGTTTGGATTTCTGTAATGCGCTCTACATGGGGCAACCCTTGTACCATTCTCGGAAGCTTCAGTTGGTTCAAAACATGGCAGCGAGACTGGTCACTGGCTACTCCAGGACCAGTCACATAACACCTATTCTGAATGATCTCCATTGGCTGCCTATTCGCTTCCGGGCACAATACAAGGTGTTGGTTATTACCTATAAAGCCCTATATGGCTTGGGCCCAGTGTACTTGGAGGACCGCCTCTCCCCATACATTCCACCCCGCACACTTAGATCTGCTGGGAAGCAATTGTTACAAGTTCCAGAGGTAAGATATTCTACCACCACTCAGAGGGCCTTCTCTACCTCGGCCCCCAACCTCTGGAACTCGCTTCCGGACGAGCTCCGCTCAGCCACCTCCCTGGAACAGTTTAAAAAGGGACTTAAAACTTTTCTGTTCCAGCAGGCTTACCCCTAACATTCCAATGTAACCCCCTTCTCTCTCCTCATTGTTTTTGTAAATCTGTGCTAGTTGGATAATTTTTAGCTGTATTTTAATAGTTCTTATATTTTTGTATTTCTTGTATTTTTAATTTTATTGTTTATTGATTGTATTGTGCTTTTCACTGTTGTAACCCACCTTGATCCCAGGAAAGGCGGGCTAAAAATAAAGTTTTTATTTATTATTATTATTATTATTATTATTATTATTATTATTATTATTTTAAAACTGGATCCATTTTACTTACATGAATTGTTTCTCTTAAGCTTCTGATATGTTTAATATTGGCCAACTGGTGTGATATTGTTCTTTAGGAGTTATTTACTGTTTGTTTAGATTTCATATTAATTTTAAATTAGAAAATAAGTACACCACACTGGACACTTGTTGGAGGACAGGGTTTACATATATTAAAAAAGCAATATATATATATATATATATATATATATATATATATATATATATATAGCATTGTGCACTCAATGTCAACTAGATTAGATGCTTTGTTGTGTTTCTTTCTCATCCTCTGCAACTAAGTTTGTTCATCTATGCAAGCCATTTTTGTGACCAAACCAAATTTCATTTCATTGCATTTCTGGATTTTGAGGCCTCATTCCTTTTGATTGAGAAACTGCTCTTTAGAAAGGAATCGGCTTAACTGATGCAGACATTCAGCTTCTGCACCTGTGTTCTTACAATGAGGAAGTGTCATACCATTCAAATTTAACCAAAAAAAGCTTTACCGCAACAATATTAGAGAAAAATAAAAAAAGAAATGTGATGTGAACAAGTGGAGAGATGAGATAAGAAACAGCCTCACAGAGAGACCTAAAATGCAGCATTCCCCCACTTCATCCTGTTGCAGTGGTGGACAAGTTGATGGTGGACAAGTTCAGAATGAAAGGATAATGTAGTAGACAGACAACACATGGGTCTACTCAAGATTTTTTTTAAACTACTATAAACATTAATGTGCCTCTGTGTGTGTGTTTGTGTGTATCCTCTCTCTATATTTTTCAGTGGACTTAAGCATTGTATTTTCTTGCACAGAAAAATGCTAAAGGGATTATACTTTTCATAAAATAATGGCTCTAAGAGTGACCTGGGATAAGTCTGCCAGTGGGATACTGTGATTTCATTTTTGTACTTTGAATGTCCTGAGAATGAAAAATAGTTCAGTTCTGTCAGATAAGGTTCTTGGCCTCCTTTTTTTATCAGTCCATATCAGTAGCAATTAACCCAGGTCATTTCTATCTACTTATTCTGGACTGGAGGGGGAAATGGTAGGGTGGTGTTTGTATAGATTGGTAGAGGTTGTATAAAGATGCTGCTGCCTAAGGCCATAAAATAATAGATGCTACTTGAAATGGTGCTAAAATTTGATTACTAGTTCCTCATTCCTTGCTTGCATAAAACTTTGAAACAGGGCTCTGTGAATGTAGTGAACAGAGACATGATGTATATATGGCCCTGCAGTCCAACTTAACCTCAAGAATAACTCATATCATACAACTCTGCAATTGGGAGACTGTTCCCATCAAGATAAACAAGAATTATTTTCAAACAACAACATTATTTTTTTCTGCAAATGGTCTTCCAGACCAGAAGTGCTATGGCATCACTCCCAGTAACTACTATGAAGAAGAATTGGAAGGAAAACAAGGAATTTGGGTGTGCTTAGAAGTGGACCATAGTTGGTGTTGAGCCCTCCTACAATCAATATCACCAAGTTGCTAACCCCTGGTCTACACTGACTAGCAGCAGCACTCCAGGGATTTAATGGATATTAATCCAATAAATTGGGGGGGACTTCAATGCTAACCGCCTATGGTCCACTCCTGAGCACACCCAAACTCTTTGTTTTCCTTCAAATTCTTCTTCATAGTAGTGGGTGTGATGTTATGGCACTTCCGGTCTGGAAGGACATCTGTGGCAAGTGCTTTGATTGTGTCTTCTGCAAGACAGCAGGTTGAACTGGATGGTCCTGATGGCCTCTTCCAACTCTATGATTCTGTTATTCTTGGGCTGTCTCAAAGTCTTGTGAAATAAGTGCTGCTTGGCCCAGCTGTAGAGAATAAAAAGTGGATACAATCGCACCAAACACATCTTCAGCATTAGACATGTGATAGGCAATACAGAAGTTACTGGGGTCCCCTATTGTGAGAATGGTGGGATATAATTCAAATAAAAACAAAAACAAAAATAAGAAGCATCATTAGTAGAATGACACCAGTTTGTTTTCCTTGGAATAAAGATTTTTATGAGCACAAGGCAAAAGTTTTAAACAAGAAGAATGTACAAATAGTCTCAGGTAATCTATTGAGCTCAACAGTATCTTTGAATGATATTCCTACTCATCATAATGTGAAGACTGATAGCATACTTTGATAGTGTAGTTTGCTACCACTGGTTTGCTGTTCCAGCAGTGTATAAAAATGTCTGCTGTATGTGTTTATGCCAATAGCAATAATGTCCCTGCATCCTAAGCTGTACAATGTAGAACCAAAGGAACAAACCGCATTGAAATTATATGACTGAGGCCTTCACAACACTGAAGTAACAAATGAATGTGCTTGGGACTTCTGCTTGCTCATACATATTCTGTGCAACATTCTGTAATGTGTGAAATCAACACATAAGTAGATCTTATAAACATTGTGCATGGTACAAAAACGCTTGCCATTAAAGCAAAACTGGTTTTCATCCAAGCTGTTCTTTCCTGATGAGCTAAGAAGCAGGGCTATGACACTGTTACAGTAGATTAAGTGTTCAATGTGTGCATTTCATTTATAAGATGTATTTTATATCTTGTATTTCATTTGGGATTCATGTTTCTTCTGGATTGGGGTCATTAAGAAAGGGACGCTATCATTCAGGGTGGCATGCCATTTGTGACAAATGACAGGCATTAGACAAATGGGCATTCCAGCAAAGATGCTTGAACATAAGCATAAAATCTCTCTGCTTCTTCTGTGCCTCTCCTCCTTTGCAATCTCCTTCACAAAATGTCCATTTTTATTAGGGTTTGGACTAGACAGCATGTAGTCATTGAAGAAAACTCCAGAGTGCAGTCATTTGGAAAGGATTAGAAAATTACGCGTGGAGCCCAGTATTAAGCTATATATATATAATTTTTGCAGAATTTGAGGGTTAAGCTGCATCGTAGATTATCCAGTTGAGCCTGAATAATACTGAAAAAGTAATATAAATGGTCCAGGTAAGTATGATTTCATTATTAACTGAGTAAGTTTCATTGGCATACATGGTGATTTACTGGGTGATGTAACTTACCACCTTCTACCTGAATAAAAATAAAGGTAGTAATGATCTAATCTTGTTGAAAGAGGGAAGCAACAGGGGAATGAGAAGAATACCTGAAGATGGGTAGTTCTAGGGACACATACAATCCCCCAGTGTTGTTTTTATGGTTCTCATCTTCTCCAGATAACCTGAGGTCCCTTTCTCCTGGCCAAACAATGGGAGAATTCTTTCTCCTAGAAATGCCCAAGGGCATCCGTTCACTATTTAAATAGATGTAGCTTTGGGGGAAAGAAGCAAAATAAGGGCATTGCCTACCAAATAGAAATTCTGCCTCCCACATGAATTTTTCCATCACTCCCCAAATTTTTAGCACTGAAATAACTTGAAAACTTCAGCCGAGCATTTGGAAATACACTTTAGACACCCAAAGAAAAGAGACAAGTGAAACGACCAAGGAAATGTGAACACAGCAAATATAAGATTCCTGTGAATGATTTTCAGTGGTTTCTCACTCTCTGCAATGCTAGAAATTTGAGGACAGAAGGACAATTTAAGGGGGACAGGATTCTTACAGGGGCAACCTTCTAGTAGCTACATCATGATTGCACTCCCACCAACACTTTTTAACCTAAAAAAAACCACCCCCAAAAAATCCAAAACTGGAAGTGAACTTCTACCCTTTTAACCCCCGCCCCATTATGTCATATGGGGCTGCATGTGTTCAGGCACAGTTCTTCTGGGAGTTAAAATCAGGGCTTGACTGAGGAGAATTTTTGGGTAGAGAACTAAAGACAGAAGTCCAGTATTCATTTCATGCAACACTGATCCCCTCTCACTCCCTCATATTCCCTAGCACTACCTTTCAGGTTTTAGAGAAAGAACATCTGAATCAGGATACTACTCTAATCTCATGAAGCTTCTGGATCAAAATGGGAACCAATAGGAACATTGTGTTTCAAGCAAAATAAACAATAGCCCATGTGAGACAGTTTTGTCTGATACTGATTGCTGTCTCCATGTGCAATTGTGTGTGTGTGTGAGAGAGAGAGAGAGAGAGAGAGAGAGAGAGAGAGAGAATGAAGATCTTCCCATGTGAGTGCACTCCAGGAATTGAAGCCTGTTCTTAGTCCCAACTAAAGCAAACCTAGTGAGCCAACAGTAATTTAGTAAGTCAGCTGTTATATAAGTACAGTAGGCCCTTCCTATATGCAGGGGATCCGTTCCAGAACCCCCTCCCCCATGTATGGGAAAAATTTGTATGTTCAAATCCCATTGTTTGCTGCAGTGTGGCACACTCCTGCGTGTGGTCACACACCATTTTGTCCTCCCGGGCTTGCCCCATGCATAAACTCAAATGCACGTTCGACAAAACCACGTATGGTGCAGACGCACTGTACCACTGAGACAATGGATCCATTAGTTGGGAACTATAAATAGGATTCAGGCTCACACATTTTGGATGGTATCTTCCAGCAGCCCCATCCAATATGGTCTATAGTAAAGGATGATAGGAGTTGTAGTTCAAAACATCTTAAAGATGAGCAAAGGAGCAATAATAAGAAAAAAGATATGTTTGATGGTTTGCCATACTGAAATGTGTGTGTGTGGGGGGGGGGGGGATCACGTGTCTTGTATCAGTCAGAATCCATGTTTACAGTTTAGACCAGAACCACCTTAAAATAATAATTTTAAAATACAATCCAATATTATTTCTCATGAGTTTTTCATAGTTTTGCAATTAGCAAAGTTCCTTCCCCCAGTCCCATTTCTTACAAACTTTCCTCTTAAAAAATTATCTCAGAGAGTCATTTCTCAGGTCTTCCATCTGCCTTTTGCCATTTGTTTTGCCCTTATTTTCAATTCTATTGAGAAATTTTAGTCCTAATGAAACTCTCAGATGGTGCTGTCTTTTCAAATACAGCTCCCTAGGCGTCTTTGTGCTGGTAGACAGAAGAGTAGTCTAGTATGACGGCAATAAATTTGGACGCTACTGCTTCAACGATCTAGCCTTTTGTAGAATTCCTCTCTAGGGCTCTCTTAAAAGCTGTCACACATGTTCTTGCACCCCCATTATGTGCTGGATGATATGCAGCAGCTCTGATATGCTTCAGTACATTAAACCCTAAAAAACAGAAATTGTTCCTCACCTGCAGATATATATTGAGAAATGCATGCACTGAGATGGTCTAAGAATGTATTCATCCAAAGGGTTGTTCTTACTATAAAATGAATGTGCCTTGAGATTGAGGTAAACTACCAGACATATTATTCACTGTAAGAGTTGCTGTGGCAATTGAGACCACAAGCTTCTTGGTGCAAGGCCCTGTCACAGGGTCCTTTCAGATCACACCATTGTATTGGTATGATTCCAACTTCATGACAACTTCCTATGGAATCCTGGGATATGCAGTTGAGGGAAAGGTATTTAAGATTCTCAGCCAGTGTGTTCTAGTGCTTCAACAAAATACAAAGTCCAGGAGGATTCCATAGGATGCAGCAATGGCAGTTGTAGTGGAATCATAATGCTATAATTATTTTGTGTGAAAGGGCCCATGGAATCTTTGGCGGGTTACAAACGGCCCTCAAGGGGCCATTTTCCCGCCGCCGCCATTTGCTGCGTAGGGAAGCCCCAGCTGCCAGACCGCGAGGCTTCCCTGCGCAGCAAAAAAGGAGCGGCGAAATGCCGCTCCTTTTTGGAATGCGGAAGTGGTGCCGCGAGGGGTGGAGTGCGTCCTCGCGACGTCACTTCCGCCGCGACACGTCTGGACGCACAGTGTCCAGTACGTCAACATGGCGGCGCCCATGTGGATGGGCACCGCAAAAAAGTACGCGCTCCGCGCGTACTGGGACAAAGGGCTGTCAGGAAGGTAAGAACCTTCCTAACCCTAATACGGCCCTTCCTAACCCTAGTACGCACGGAGCGCGTACTTTATGGCGATTTGTAACCCGCCTTTGAACCATACAATTTCAACCATAGAGTTGAAAGGGACCATGTAGGAATATACAATTAAAGCACTATCGAAAGATGGCTAACCAACAACTATTTAAAGTCTTCAGTGATAGAAAGTCCAATTCACTCTGAGGGGCTGTACATTCAACCCCTAAAGGGGGGGGGGGCAGGACACTGCCCCTCTCCTAGCTGGATTGGGGCCGCAGCAACCTCATGCCATGGCCCCAATCAGGCCTTTCGAGGGCACAAAAAGGAGTTGCAAATGTGTCTCTTTTTTGCGCCATAGCCACATTACCACTGTGTTGTATAGACACAGCGCCAGAGAAGCATCATGACAACACGCACCATGTGAAGTGGTGTGTGACATCAGGGTTCCCTCAGGGCGGAGTTGGGGCATGCATCATCTCTACGTGATGCCCCGATTCCACCCCAAGGCCGGCCTTTCAGGCCAGTCTGAACAGGTCCTAAAACACTGTTTATACAACTCTGTAAAATACCTTAAAAACTGTTTCCCACCATATATGATGGTGGGAAATACAATGGTTTGGATGATTCTAACTTTGGTGTTCAGTTGTATATCTTTATTCTTTAGGATCTTATCTAGTTCCTTGACAGCTGCCCTTCTCATTCCTGGTTTCTTTTTTCTTGTTGACATTGTCCATTTGTTTATGGATTCCAATGGCTTTCCTGTGCATTCTGACCTGATAGTTGTTGGTATGATCCAGACTGGGTCAGCCAGAAAGATCAGCAGAAGCAGAACACATTATAAACCATCCTGGGCATAAAAGGCTGTTTGAAAACACTGAAATTCTAGAACATGCCAGGTATCAGGTCAGAATGCAAAGGCAAGCCATTGAAATCCATAAATAACTTCAACAGGAAAGAAGAAACCATTAAAGTAAACAAAGTTTGGCTACCAGTCATCAAAAACACCAGAATCAAGACCCAGCAAATGCAAATGAAAACTACCCAAGTTGAGGTGGGTTTCCTAGCAGACAATGGATTATTAATTAAATTGACACACTGGAGCCTTGCTATTCAACAACAGAACAATACACAGATTAACATGCAAATTGTTTCCTCTTAACCAGCAGTATATATACCCCACTCTCTTCCATGCCAATAATAATAATAATAATAATAATAATAATAATAATAATAATCTGCTTTTTCTCAAGGAATCAAAGCGGATTACAGCACTATGAATATAAAATAACAACAATATAAAAATAAAATTAAAAACACGTAAACCCTCAACCCACTCCAGTATTCTCTGAAGATGCCAGCCACAGCTGTTGGCAAAATGTCAGGAAAAAACTCTTCTAGAGCACGACTTCATAGCCCAAAAAAACCCACAGAAAACTATCAAACTGCATTAATTGAGCAGTGTGGCAGTAGCCCTAGTGAAGTGATGTCAGTGTCAAGGTGGATGGAAACCATGATGAAGCATGTTCCATAGATCTTTTATTAGGGATCTTATTTGATATATAAAACTACACACCAATCTTCCAATGTAAATGTTTAGGGTGGGTGCTTAATTCTTAAACAATATTTAAATTAACGAAAGGAGCAAACAAAACAGCCCAGAATCCAACACCCACTCTGAATCAAGAAAGTCTGAGTTAGGCCCATATTCAAGGTTGTGTTGCATGCTGGTCTGTGAAAACAAACATCAAATAGGTAGACATGGCCTTGGCCAGCATTTTCTGAATCACTAGCATTAAGCTTGCGATTTTTACTTCTCATCCCAGCTATCGAGGTAATACCAGCATGAGGAGTACATTTCAGGGGAGACAGTTTACTTCACATATTCATCAAGGTAAATACACTATGATAGGAAAAGGCTTTCCCTACTAATCTCTTGAAGTTAGCTCCTCAAGACGCTTGCTTTCCAAATTTGCATGTTTAAGGCTCTCCTGATTTTAGGTCTCTGCCTTGTTATTTGTGCATATTGTTTCAGGATTGCAACTCAATATTAATTGCAAATATTTTCTGGGCAAGCTGTCACCAACCATTCTTTCTAAAATGTTTTTGTTCTAACAAAATGCTTGCATTCCTGTTATCTTCCATTCCAGCTTCTTTATATGAGCCGGCCAAGTAAATCTCTTAAAGCAGAATGTTTTTCTGGACCACATCCCAGACTATAAAAAACACTAAGGGAACACTAAACCAGCACTATGATGCCCTCCAGAAGTTAGAACAACTTTCTTATTAGCAACAACAGGAGAAAATGGAGAGGAGGAAAACCCCTTTTAAGAAACTATGGGGGGGGGGGAGAACAGGGCTTACTAACATCAGACATTTCCCTATTCTCCATCCATAACAACCTAGAGGAAGTACAGAGAAAATATAATTCTCATCCAGTTTGCCATTCCACAAGGGAGAGAGGTGTTCTTTCATGTTTTGAAATATTTATGTCTTACAGAAAAGATTAGTTGGAGTATATCTTTGAATTGTATTTGCTTCCCATAAAGCTGACTTTATTCTGGAATAAGATCTGCCTTGGATGCCAGGGATCAAGTTGAATGAACATCCAATACCAGTTCTATCTTTAGGTAAGCTGAGGTGCTCAGGAGTTGGGTGGCATCGCTCCAAAAGATAACATAAACATGTTGCAGATCCCTCACATGACCATGTTTAATTTCTCCATAAGTGAGTATATTGACCACACACATAATGGGTTATGTAAATTCCTTTCGCATATACAGTTGGCCCTTCTTAGACACAGATTCCTTTATACACTGATTCAAGCATCCACAGTTTGAAACTGTTCAAAAAAAGTATAAATTCCCAATATCAAACCTTGATTTTCCATTTTTTATAAGGGACACCATTTTGCTATGTCATTATATTTAATGAGACTTGAGCATCCACAGATTTTGTTATACACGGGGGATCTTGGAACCAAATCCCAGTGTATAACAAGGGTCCACTGTACTCACCATTCTAATTGATGCCAGCATCTTATTAATACAAAACAAAATATGTGATCTTGTCAAATACTCTTACTTTCCGGAATTGCCATCCTATGTAGCATTAATGGGCAGAAATAATTTGGATCCATGAAATTAGGACTACAAAATGCAAACCTAAGTCAATTTGCAGAGTAGGACATGTTCCCAAGTAAACAACACTACATTGTTAAACCCTGTCACTGTTTATGCAGATTGCAACTACATTGTTCTTCAAATTGTAAGTATTTCTGCATTGTTGTTTAAACTGTTTCAGCTTCAGCACTCTGAAACATTATGTATTATTTCAAAATAAATATACTCCAACACCAACAAATATTGATCTGGTAAAAAAAAATATCCAGATTGGGAAAATCTGATATTTTTGAAATACTTTGCTGGCATTACTGAGTTTACCATCTGCTTGTTTGTTTTTGTCCCACCCTCCACAGCTGCAAATAACCAAGGGAAAAGTTTGTTTCACATAGTTAGGAAAGTGGTATATTATAAATAAGATACTGTTGCCCTTTTTTCCTCATCACCACCTGGGAGAAGAAAGGAGTAAATAAGTTACATCTAGGAAAAAGAAGAGAGGACATCGCACTGTTTTTGCTGTTGTTGCTTAACAACATCAAATGTGAAATTGCATCAATGGATAATTGCATACAGATATAATTTTGCACCCAGTGGAAAGCTCTTGTAAATGATGCTAAAGGGTAGGTCAAACTATCTTCTTGGTAAACAGAAGTTATTTTGAAGTGTTCCACAGAACAACAACAACAACAACAAAAACTAGCAAGCTGGAAAGAGATGAAAATCATTGAGAAAAAGCCAGCACCACACCTGAAACATCACCATTAATCAAGGAGCGTCTTTAATTAATCTGCAATTAAAACACTAACAAACAAAAGGACTCTAAATACATAGCGGTGATAGAAAGTGCAGAAGTACTCAGTTGATTTTCACTTCCCTTTCATAGAATCATAGAGCTGGAAAGGACCACATTTATTTTACACCTCTGTCATGTAGAAATACATAGCTAAAGCATCCCTAACAGATGGCCATCCAGCCTCTTTAACAACCTACATAGAAGGACAGTCCATCACCTTTGTGGTCAGGGGATGCATGGCAAGGGGTTGGCCTGGATGGCTCTTGCGGTCTCTGTCAATTCTATGATTGTATGATTCATTGTCAAAAAGCTCTTACAATAAAAAAAAAATAGGTTCAAAATGTCTAAAACAGTGGGTGTGCAATGACTGGGTAAATGGCCAATGTGTGTGGGAGCAGGGACACAAGGTGGAACTATGATCTAGAGCCCCATTCATGCAATACAATCATACCTCTATGATTTTAACTGCCATGGTTCTGTGCTATGGAAACCTAGGATTTGTGGGGAGGAGTACATAGAATTGTCAGCCAGAAATCACTTCTAGGATCTCCTCTGAACTCCAAGCCCCAGGAGTCCCTAGGATGCAGCTAAGATGGAATCATAGTATATGTGGTCTAAAAGGATCAATTTTGAGAGTAAATTTTCCAGAATCAAGCTTGCACTTTCCAAGGCTGGATTTTTCTCCAGTCCAAACCTAGTAATTTTTTTTAGCTTGAGAAGCAATAGAGCTGGGCCACTCAATCCAAGACAGAAAGACTCCAAGTAGGGCAAATAGAGAAAGCCACATGTCATTATAACAATGACACAAAGCATAAAGTGGATATTCAGTAAGTGAATGAAATACATAATCAGAAGCCTATTTGTGAATATATCTTTACAAAATAATAAAAAATGTCTAACTAAACTGTGTGTGATTCCATCCTCTTCCCATCAAATGTGATAATGCACAGATGGTCTATGTGATCCTGCTGAATAGAAGTTAGGAGGCAATTTTTGAAACAACAACAAGAAATAAATCAAGTTTTAATTACAAGTGGGAGTGTGAAAGAAAGGAATGGAAGATTGATTTGTCAGCAAAGGTGAGGGTCATTATGGACTAGCTGGGGGCAGTTTCTGTTTAGCCACTAGAGAATAGTGAACCCTAAGAGAAAAGAAGCTTAGTGGAACTCTGGGGAAAGAGACAAACTGTGAGAGAAATAGAAAGCCTGTACTGGAACAGTAAAAATTTGGGAGCTGGAGCATGCTTTGGCAAACTAAAAGGGGAAAAAAAAGCGAGAGAGAAGAGAATGAAATGAAATGCTGAGCAAAGCTGCATTCCCAAAGAGCAGATATACTAGATACCTCCCCCAAGAGTCAGGGCCCGAACAGACAGGACAAAATATAGCTGCTTTGGGTCAAGTTTGGAGGCATGCTGTTTAAATGGCACATGCATCTTAAGAGACCAGAAGCTGTGCCAAAGCAGTGCTCCAGTCCTTAGGACTGGAACATAGCTTTGGCAAAGCTTCTCACCTCTAAGGACGCATGCGTCATTTAAACAGCATACCTCCAAAGTGACCTGAAGCAGCTTTATTTTGGCCTGTCTATTCAGGCCCTCAGTTATTTCTATGCGAAATTTTTGCATGTGACATCTTTTAATTCCTTCCTTCCTTCCTTCCTTACTTACTTACTTACTTGGAATCAGTCTCCTAACTCTAACTTACTTCCCCCCCCCCCATCCAATGCCTTTTATGCAACTAACCTGTAAAAAAAGGAAGCCCACTTATTTTAACTGCTTAAACAGGATTGCAATTGCTACCTGAGGTCATTTCCAACAGCGTATAGCATGATTTCTTTCATAATGTGACCTTTCCATCTCAGGCTAATGGCTGCTGCTCTCTTATACTCTATTTATCAGTACATATCTCTGTGTTGTATGCTGTCTTGCTACAATTTACTGAATGCCAAGTCACTACTCTTAGTAGTTTTTGCACCTCCTGCTGTTGTGCCACCAGATTTCAGTGACAGAACAGTGGAAGAAGGTTGGTAAAAACTGCATTTTAACTCTACAAAAGATGCGACAGACAATGAAGAACCCTGGGAGAAATCCTAATGTTAATTGGTATGTATTAAACATAGCAAATATATTTGCTATATCTAAATATGTTATTATGGTTATATTGATGATACAATTTAGTTGTTGGTTGGGCGATGTTATATATGGTTGGCTACATGGAGGATATTTATATAGCTGTTTTTATATGTTGAATTTTTTTCTGAATAAATATATGTTTTGTTTTTTAAAGATGTGACAGACATATGTCTTCTTGTCCAGTTGACTGTCATTTTGGAAGCTGTCCAGAAATGTAAGTCAGATGGAAACAAAGGTGCTGTTCCATGCATGGCTTCTTTTAAAGGCAAAATAGCACTTCTCCTGGCCCTGCTGTCATATCATCAAAATTTGGTACAGATAACAGAAGGCTTTATGGCCTGCAAAAAGTGTGGAGGTCATGTATACCCTGAGGACTGTTCATCCCTGGCCTAATGATGACCTGATATTTCAGCACTGAACATCCCCTCATGCTCCTCACTTCTATTAACTGCAGCTAAGCCTGTGGGCCATGAGGAGGGATGGGTGAAAAATGGGTTTGATTCATATTTTAGTACATACTTAGCAAACTTGTAGTGCCTGAACTGACATTCAAGCCAGAACGCCACATGAAAATATGACAATATTTTCAAATGTCCAACTGTACACTTTTCATTTTGCATCATTTGAAAATCTGAACCATGAATACTTAACATATAATAGAAAAATGTACAGCTGAATGTATGCATTAGTTAATATGTGTGTAAAATATTGGGGCAAGCTGGCTGCAAAATGCATGTATTAAGGAAAGTGCTTACAAAAATCATTGTATAATAGGACACATGCACGTGGAAGTATGTATGTATATCCAAGTCTTATTCCCATAATAGACCAAATGAGTGAACATAACTTAACTTGTATAATTATTGAATATGAAGTTCCTGTTTAGGCCATGAATGTTAGGAATGCTGAGGAGAACATTAACGTCTTAGTGTTAAATTGTGAAGGGGAAAGTCATAACACTAATTTGTTATGTTAATAATTATTCACACATTAATAACAGTCATTTTAAATATTTTAAAAATCAATTAAAAACAGCCTAAAATTATTTCTCCCACACCAATTAACTCCTGAAAGCTGCAACTGAAATTAACATGAAATATAAATTGTTACTAAAAAGTTAATATTGTTGGTACTTAAGAGGTAAACAACAAATTGTGATATGGCAATTGAATTTTTTTTATGAATTAGTGGTAAACAACAACAAAATCATAAAATTGATGCAGCCTTTTAGTCCAGGATATCTGTTCCAAAAGCATAAAAAACTACAGGGTGACCTTGGGAAAACCACATTTTCTCAACCTCAGAGGATGGCAATCGCAACTCCAACTGAAGAAACCTGCCAAGAAACCTCCATGATAGGTTAGCCATAAGTAAAAAAAATGACTTGGAGGCACACAACAACATGTATTCCAAATGAAGAGAAACTTTCCACATGATACAAGGCAGAACCACCTGCAATCCTTGATATCTTTTTCATTGGTGAGGCACCAGGCACCAGGTCCCATCTGATCTTGGAAGCTAAGCAGGGTCAGCCCTTTTTAGTACTTGGATGGGAAACCACCTATGAATACTAAGTGCTGTATGCTACATTTCAAAGGAAGGGATTGGCAAGATCACCTGTGAGGATTCCTTGCCTAAGAAAATCCTATGAAATTCATGGTGTCCCTGTAAGTTGACAGGTGACTTGAAGGCACATAAACACACAATTGATGAGACTAACAAAAAACCATGGACTCTACTGCATAACCTTTATTTCCATTTTGAATATCTATATTATTTTGTGTATTGAGCTGCCCCAAGCCCACTGCTCCTCAGGCACAAATGTACTCCAAGACTTCCCTGAGTTTCTCTTCTTGCAGAGTATAGCATTCTTGGCTACCATCCTGAGTAGGTACTTCTCCTAGTCATTTCTTTGTAACAGGGATGGGGGAAATATGGCCTGGAGATGAATGTGGCCTCCAGAATGCTACAAGACCCCCCCACCAAAAAAAAACTTTTTTCAAAAAAAAAAAAAGATGTTGTTGTTGTTGTTGTTGCCCCCACAGGCTACCAGGAGTTGTGGGGGTCTATTTTGGCATACTTTTGATCTTCTGGGAGTATTTTCAGGCCCAAGACAAGGCTTTTTTGGTCAGGAAGTGACTGGAAGGTTGACCTAGAAATGGCCAAAAATGTGATGAGATTGCCTACTATGTCCTGTAAGAAGCATGGAGGGTGTAGTTCTATAGAGTTACCTGGTGGATCAGTTTGCCCTCCCAGCCACCAACAGTTGTCCACCCCTGTATAACAGTAACTATAAAAAAGAATTTCCAGTCATAGTGTTCCATGGAAGAATCAGGCTTCTAATTACGCTAAATGGATCTTCTCTAAATGATCCGTCATTTCCAGTTCTGAAACTCAGTCATTTAAACTGAGAATGCTGCTGTCCATACAAGTAAAAAGGCTGCACACATCAGCACTTAAAGAAAAAATATAGTATTTGAGTCACTGTTGTATTAGAGGTTCCACTTCCAAGACAGATGAAAAACTTGAAAATCCTGTGGTTATGAACAATCTTGTAGAATTTTGTAAAACTGTAGGTGAGTGGATATTATCCTCAATATCCTGTTGAAACCTGAGCACACATTGTTATCACTTACCAATCTAAGCTACTTGGTTTTCCAAAGGGTATGGGATTTCTCATATATCCAAAATCTTGAAGGCTGCTTTTATGGGGAAGGGGAAGAGGAAACAGCCTTGTCAGACCTGATAGATGTACCATCCAGACTAATGTTTCTGAAAATGGAAGATGGTATTCTAGTGACTCTTATTCTTCTCCAACTTTAGAATGCAGCTCTCACCTTAACAAAGATACCAAAAGTACATCAACATTCATATTTTGGGACAAATGCATTTAGAAATGCATACATTTAGATAATGTACATTATAATGGTGTGTTTTGTAGGGAAATATTCAAAAATATACATTTAATAATATTACTA
This sequence comes from Sceloporus undulatus, assembly GCF_019175285.1. Lineage (NCBI taxonomy): Eukaryota > Metazoa > Chordata > Lepidosauria > Squamata > Phrynosomatidae > Sceloporus > Sceloporus undulatus. The sequence continues at coordinate 194,275,913 of NC_056522.1, read as the reverse complement.
TCTATGAATTTTAATGCTCATGTACACGGGGTGTGTCATGGTGATGGACGGGCATCAGAGCACCCAAACAGCGCTCCATGCAAGGGTGCCCCTCCCAAGAAGTTGCTTTCGGCAATTTCTTTTTGCTCCCAAGAGGGAGCGGATCATTGTCAAGGTTTCTGGTCACCACGGCAATGATCCAGGGCAAAAAGGGGTGGCTGCCAGCCGCCCATCTATCGAGCCTCCTAGTAGGCCACAAGTTGAACATGAGTCAACCATGTGATGTGGCAGCTAAAAAGCCCAATGCGATTCCAGGCTGCATCAATAGAAGTAAAGTGTCTAGATCAAGGGAAGTAATAGTGCTTCTCTATTCTGCTTTGGTCATACCTCATCTGGAATATTATGTCTAGTTCTGGGCACCACAATTCAAAAAGGTTGTTGACAAGCTGGCATGTATTCAGAGGAGGGCAACCAAAATGGTGAAGGCTCTGGAAATCATGCCCTGTGAGGAGAGACTTAGAGAGCTGGGTATATTCAGCCTGGAGAAGAGATGGTTAAGAGGTGATATGATATCCCTGTTTAAGTATTTGAAGGGATGTTATTTTGAGAATGGAGCAAACTTGTTTTCTACAGCTCCAGAGAGTAGGATCCATAGCATTGGATTCAAAGTAGAGCAAAAGAGATTCCACCTCAACATTAGGAAGAATGTCCTTATAGTAAGAGCTGTTTGACAGTGGAACACACTTCCTTGGAGGGAGTCTCCTTTTTTGAGGTCTTTAAACAGAGGTTGGATGGTCATCTGTTGAGGGTGCTTTGATACTGTGTTCCTGCATGGCAAGTGTTGGACTTTATGACCTTTGTGGTCTCTTCCAACTCTATGATTCTATGAATCTAAGTAATAGCAAATCAGCTTCTTTATTATTTCTTTTATTTTTATTTTTATTTTTATTTTTGGGGAGCTAGGAGAAAATGCCAGTCTCCTAATTCTGAGGGTCTCAATGACTACAAAATCATTCTTGAAGTGGGTTGCATGCAATTTCAGTTCTTGTACTTTGCCCACCCATCTTTAACAATAGAGGCAGCAACAACAGACACTGAAGTATAATTCATATCCATATCTGAAGGACAGAATGCAGATACACTCACTGTTCTGAAATAGCAGATAAGCAACACTGCCTCTTTTCTCCCTCTTCTTTTATTTCTCATTTTACCTTATGCCTAGCAAGGTACTGTGGGATGGCAAATCTAAAGAAGAAGAAGAAGAAGCCGTAAAGTATAATATTAAAAACCTGACTGTTGAGTTGTTGTTGTTGTTCTTAAGCCCTTAAGGTATTTTGAATATACTTTCAGGAAGCTTTACTTCTCAGCAGGTGAGAGCACTGGAGTACAAGATTACAGCATGGCATAAAGCAAAAGAATTATTTGTAAGTGTATGGTATGAAATGGAAATTGTGAGACCTCACTGCACCTCACATAATAATAATGCATCAATGTGTTCAGTAGAAATCATAATAGCCAAGGCAGTAGATTTGTCAGGATTCCATCAATGGGAGTAATTTGCTCCCCCCAAAAGGCATGAATTTTGACATCTGTGGAGTTAGCCTAAGCAATTGTATGAATGGCTGAGTGCAAAGATGAATATACAGTTGAGTGTAACAGGAATGTATAGGAAATGAGAACTATCCTGTGTTTTGGGCGACCTGCAACAAAGAGTTTTCCAGCAAGTAAATCCCTGGAAATTTTCATATGACAAATTCCTCTTCTCATATTCCATACATCTCCAAGCTATGCTTGGAATCAAGAAGTGTGTGTGTGTGTGTGTGTGTGTGTATCAATAATTCAAATGCATTTATTGTTACATATTTACAGTTCATCTCAAAATACTTTTGATATTTCACAAGAAAAAGGGGCGGGGGAGGAGCCACAAGGTATTTCATAGAGTTCTGTACAATTGTGTTTGGTGCCAGATGCAACTATTCAGATTACATCTTGACTCAATACAGATAATTATGGATCAAATACAATCTAACCTTGAATCTGAACACTAAGCCACAAGCAAAACTGGATAATCTGAATTCTCAGTCCTGCCCCATGACTTGTATTATAAAACTACAGTGGATCTAACTTTTGTATGTGTGGGTGTCTAATCATATGCAAGGATATCTATCTTCTATGATTCCAGTACATGATTTCTCAACCAGAGTTCTTTGTGATTTGGAAGGGGGGAAAAAACCTTTTTGAGCTGTAGATACAATCTTTTTATATACAGGAGTTCCTTGACACATGAAAACTATTTTGAGGGTTCCTCCAGCATGAAAAGGCTGCAATTTCTGATTTCAGTTATTGTTGATCCCCATGTTAAATCTAGGAAGGAGTATGAAATTGGTTTAGATGAAATTTGGACATGAACTGACCTAATTCACACTTCCGTTGTTAATATGTGAACCAATATTCATTAGTTGTTAAATACCAGCAAGTCATTTCTGACTTGTGGTGATCCTAAGATGAACATATCACTTGGTTTTCTTGGAAATATTTGTTCAGAAGGGGTTTGCTATTGCTTTCTTTTGAGGTTGAGATGATATGACTTGCTCAAAATCACCTAGTAGGTTTCCATGACCAAGCAAGATTGAAACCCTGGTTTCCAGAGTAGTAGACCAATGCTCAAGCCACTACACCATACTGGGTCTCAGTATGCATTTATCTATCTATATATGTATTTTTAAAAATACAAAAAATATGTACATTATGGAAAATCATGCACAAAATATACACTTGAAACAATAAGGATTGACTTGTTGGGTTGGGCTAAGCAGATTATTACACCTCCAAATCTCGCCGAGATAGATGCAGGACTGAAAAGTCAAAAACAGGTATTATCACATGCAGCTGAGGCCGGACAAATGCAACCCGTCTGCATCCTGGAACCCTGCCGTCCAGCAGCTTTTTGAAAACTGGAGCTTGCTGTTTTTGAAAAGCTGCTGGATAAAGGTGGCTGGCATCCAGGATGCTGATGGATTGTACTCGCCCAGCCTCAGCTGCATGCGATAACACATAGTTTTGACTTTTCAAGCCCATATCTATCCTAGCGGTTTTGCAGATGCGATAATCCCCTAAAATATTAGCCCTACCACATCTCCCAGAATCTGGATAGGAAAGAAGACACACCAGCTCTATGGCCAGGTTTGAATCTGCCAGCCCCTCTTCCCAATCTAGTTGAGAAACAGAAACTAGTCAGATGGACAAACCTTATCTGAAAGCATCAGCAATTTATAGAAGTTTTAGCATTACACAAACAGAGAGAAAGTCTAGAAATAAGTTTGCAAGGCCTTATTCCTAGAGAGCAGAGTCTTTGTGGTGTCATAATCATTCATGTAAATAAATGGATTTTCTCAAGGTAGGGCAGTCAGTTTCAAAATTCTTCTTATTACCTTATCTATGACATTGACCTTGGACACAGTTCTTGCAATTACAGCAGCTAACAAAAAGCAAGACAGACTAAAAAAAAAAGCCCCAAAAATGGATTTCAGAGTTTCAAAACAGAGAATGACTTCATATAGAATGCCTTAGAAACTCAGAAAGGTTAAATGCTTGAATGTATTTTTGCCCAACAGGCTGAGTAGTAGTCTACAAGTTCTAGGATGCTTCAGCTAGATGTGGGCTGCAAATGAGTCTTGTAAATGGACAGTTTAGATGTAGAACATAGAAGAATTATCTGGGATTACAACTCATAGAATTCCCAGACAAATGGGACACTGAAAACTGTAATCCAGAAAACTATCCTCTGCCCCAAAGATCTGTAAGAACCAGGATACATCACAAAGGCCTGTTACAGACAGCCAAAATAAAGCTGCTTCGAGTCACAGTGGAGGTATGGTGTTTCAATGATGCGTGAGTCCTAAGAGTCCGGAAGCCACACCAAAGCCACACTCCAGTCCTTAGGGCTGGAGCGTGGCTTTGGTGCGACTTCTGGACTCTTAGGACGCATGAATCATTGAATACTTCCCCACCGTGACTCGAGCAGCTTATTTGGCTGTCTGTAACAGGCCAAAGTTGCCCTCTCTCTACTTTTACTTACTCTCTACTTCCACTGTCCCATAAAATATAGTGCTGCAATTACCAGACAATTTAAGCACAATTTAAGCCACATGAAACAGATTGCGAAAGTTTGTGACCCATTCCCTAAGAACTCACATCGAAACTTTAAGACTAGGGAGCAGGTCCTTGTAAAGCCCCATGGGCAAGACTTTGTGATGTCCTGAGATTGAGTCCTTGTGAGATGTGAGGGTGGGCAAAAGTAGAGAAGTGAGCCAGAACTCGCTTCTGGGGGAATAGGGATGAGGGCAATCTAGCTAAATACCACTAAATGTGATTAAAACTTGGCTAACCAACTAAGGACAGGGGATAGGGGAAGCATTTGTCTAGCAAAATGCATGCAGTAGCTGTACCACCTGCTAACATTTATACCAGCTGTTGCCTACTCTATGGCCTTACCAACAGCATACATGACATATGAAGAACTTTCCAGGCTCTATGTTGGTTATGGAGAGCTCACTGCAAGCCCCTGGATCCTGTGCTTTTGCTGCCAGAGATTCTACAAGAAGACTATGGCGGGTTACAGACTGCCATAAGGGACGTCCTTATGATGTCCCATTTTGAAAAAGGGGCGTCTCTTCCAGACACCCCTTACCCTGTTACAGACAGAGTCCGTAACAAATGGCGGTGGCCGTTCCACATGGCCGCTGCCATATTGACTTAACGGACGCTCTGCGTCTGCACATCGCAGCCCGGAAGTGACGCCGCGAGTGCGCGCTTTGGTACTTGTGGCGCCTCTTCCGGGTTGCTGGAAGGAGCGCGATTTTCACGCTCCTTCTTTGCAGCGTGGAGGAGTCGCGCGGTTTGGCTGCTACAACTCCTCCGCGCTGCAACCGGCAGCGGCCCGAGACCACCCCTTTTGGGCGGTCTGTAACGGGCCTCCGAGTCATGACATTGCTGCTGTACTCCCTGCCTTGGTCTACATGGCAGAATGGACTTGTGTTGCATCTACCCCCTCCTCCAATCACCTTGCCATGCTACTAGCTTTTTCATACATTAATGCTACATAATACCATATACATGTAAACATCTTTCTGCTGAACTAGACAGTCCTGGTGCCAGCTGGGAATGGCTAAAGACGGACTCACCTACAAAAATGAAACTTTCTCTTCTTCCAGTGCTACTCACCAGTGCCTGAAAATCTGGAGAAGCAGAGCAATTCCCTGAGACTTCAGGATTTCCCCGTGACTGATTTCTTACTGGTTATTACCTGATTATTGCAGGGATAAGTCCTCTTTAATCGCAATGTGTGTGAAAATCTTCACTGCAATCAGATAATTTTCATGGAATAATGTTAGTCTAAACCCCCAATTTCCACCATGTGATAAAGTCCTAAAACAAAGTTTATGATATATTGTTTGTATACTAAGATCAGTTCCTCATGCTGCATCAAAAACTCAGTTCAAAAGCAGCTTATGTACAGTGTGCCCTTGGGATCCACTGGAGTTTGGTTCCAGGACACCCATGGGATACCAATAACTGTGAATGTTCCAATCCTATTAAGTATGATGGCATAGTGAAATGATATATATAAAATGGCAAAATCAACCTTTGCTTTTTGGAATTTATATTATTTTAAAAAAAAATTCAGACCATGGTTGCATCCATGGAAAAAGAATCTGGATATAGAGGGCCAGCAGTAGTTACCATTCTAGTCCAGTATTATCTATCTTACAGCTTTCCCAGTGTGTCAGGCAGAGGTGTGACTTATCACAAAGGTTTTTCCTTTCCCGTCACATGATTTTTTTACTTATGATGCCAAAAATGGTCTGTCAAACTGCAAAACACAGTCTTTGACCCTGAACGCAGGCACACACCCCAAATACAGCTTTATATTTAGTTGTCTTGTTTATTCCAGTTAGAATTAGCTTTCTATGGTTTCAGATGCAATACAGTCTTTCTTATCACCTTCTGATTCAGATGCTTTGAATGGAAAATGTCAGAGACAGAACCTGTGCATATCAAGCCAAATCTAGTGTTCTGCTGCTGAGCCATAGTTTGCCATAGGAAGTTGTGGAAAAGGTGCAGCAGCTCAATAAAACTGAGTCCCAAATACCTTTGGATATGGAAACTTATACATTGGATCCCACCTGTATGTGAATTAGCAAAGCAATCAGGAATATTTTGTTACTGCTGTTCCATTAAGTTTCATGCTGCATTCCCTATTTAAACTGAGTTGAAGTAGCACAGATTTTTATCAATGCAATAATTTCCATGCATAGAACAGAGAAGAATTCTTATTAATAGCAGTAGTTCCAAATGATTATGTTAAAGCGCCAACAAGGCTAAGCACTTTTGTTGTAAACTTACAGCTCTATTAAACTATTGGAGCTTGTAATCTTGATCTAGATTAGGTATTCATGATTTTTCAAGAGAAAATGCAACTTAAATTATTTAAAGATATAATGAATTTCCAACTAATTTTCTTCACAATGATGCCATTCCGTTTGCAGTGTGTGAGCTCAGCTGGGTTCAGCTTTGGTTACTGAGACTAATTTAGTTCAAAATAGATTTGATTAAAATAAATGGTGGGTTTTATTTTATATAATGTACGATTTGTGCACAGCGATGTTGATTTAAGTGTCACTGGCATAAAAAAAATGCCTCCCCTGTGGTTTGTTCCTGATAAGATGTAACAGGATGGAAAAGTCTGCTTATAACAGATGACAGGGAGAGAGAGGGAGGGAGGGAGGGAGATTTTTAAAATGTCCTCCTCTTGTGCTCAACTTGGCTTGTTAGCTTGAGTTATCTGAAACTCTTTGCTCTTGCCTGGATAAATTATTCACATTGACTCATGTGTGCTGTCAAAAAAATAAAGGCGCAGCCTGCAAAATGTGCTGAAATGATGGCAGGCTTTATTGATGAAAACACTCTAGTTGCCATGATTAGAACTAAAACACATTTTGAATTTAGTCACTTTTTTTTTTGTCCCAGGCTCCCAAATGAGCTCCTTTGTCTTGTGAGGAAACCCTTTGAGATGTAAATGGTTGTGACCCACCAGCTTTCCCCAAATATCTTCATGTGCACTGGTTCTCTCCTGGTGGTACCATGGATCCTTATTGGGCAGTTGCTAGTGGAACACACACACACACCAACTTCTGACACTACTATTCCTCTTCTCCATTGGCAATTCCACTTCCCTTTCCTCTGTCAGCATTTCTGCATTCTTCCTTTCTTTTCCTCTTTTGTGCAAATATCAGATTTGGCTAAGGTAGTAAGATGAGTGAAGGAATCTTGAGTTACCTTCTGAAGTGTGAATACCCATGGACATAGACAAGGTTCATTCCCAAAGAGTCACATAAACATGGAAACTGGCCTGCTTGGGCAATAATCCCCCCCCCACACACACACACATCCAAATGTAGCAGTCACATTTTTACAGTTGCTGCCAGGTGTTAGGCATACCCTACACTGCCTGACTGTATATGCTGTTTCATATTTTCATATTTTGATATCTAGAGCCAGGTACATTTTGAGATGTCACATCAGCCTTTGGAACACTAGGAAGTTTCACATAAGAAAGACACATTGACCCAAAGTCATATGGAGGATAACACAATAATAAATGGAGAATGGGAATCACTCCATCCTCCCCACATGTTTCCCTCATATCCTCTTGCACTGGAGACAAAGATGGCCCCTTGCACTAAGGCAAGTAAGAGCATATCTCCTACCTACATCCTGCCATGTTTCCAGCCAACTTCCCTGCCCATCTATTCTAGGGTTGTTCCATATCCAGTCACTGGTTTGTTAATCTAGAGTTAAGACCAGCCATTGAAAATGCTCTTTTTGACAATTCCATAGGAAAGTAATCAAACTGTTTGTAATTTGTGTGTGTGCATGTTAAGTATCCCTCAAGGATACTAAACAGAACAGAAATATCCACCCCACACATGTCCAATTTGTGATTACAACTATGATTACAATTATGATGACCATGACTGCAACTGCAATTACTACCCTCTTTCTGTATTGCCCTCAGATGCTGTCTGAACCACACCCCACTTTTTGTGGGTTACTCTGCGGGACTAGTAAATATGACCCTCTTTACAACCCTAAGCTTCCACTATCCAATATTCTATACCACTATTTCTGTTAGCTTTGTATACTGTTTCTGATTGAATTTCTATTGTGTGTTTGGTTGCACTCTTGCATATTTCTAAATAAAACCTTCTTTATTCACTAAGCTTGGAGTTCTCCCAGAGTTAGTACTGGTATACACAGGGGAAATGACCCCCCCCCCAACCAGTTACCCACCTCTCACAGAGCTTCTGTGAGAAATTCTCCCAACATTTTGGGATACACTGACACAGTTGGTAGGGATGCACAATCCTCTCCTCCCCTTTTGGGGGTATAAAAACATGTAAAACAAGATTCTGAGTGGACTTATGAAGAAATAGAGAGGAGCAGCAAAATGCTGAGTTAGCATTATTTAATTTTTTAAAATCCTACATTTAAAAAATAATAATTAAAATGCTTCAAATCACATAAAATATAACAAAACAATGCAAGGGGGGGGGGACTGAACCACACTAAAATTCTCTATAGCAGCTTGACATAATTCTTCTCACTTAAATACTGAAGCCCTAACAGAGCCTGTTACAAATGCCTAGCACCCAATATTTTGGAAGTAACAATATGCATCAACCAATCTCAGGAGTATCATCCCCATACTTTTTATCTTGTCAATCATTGTCCCTGCCAAGGATGTACAGCTTTCCTTGTTTCATCCCCATATAGAAGAACAAAAATATTGGAAAAAAATCTCCTTCCTGAGCAAGATTATCAGTTTTTGAACAAAAAAATATGTTACTTTGAACAAATCTAATATTGTGCAAAATGATGTATTTTGTCCAGAATACAATTTGTGTATGCATGCGCAAATACAATTTCTTTAAAAGGATCCAGAAATGTGAAAACTCTACAAAAACTCCTGTAAAGTGTTCAGAAGAGATGTGATGCCCTTTCTTGCTAAGGAAAGGAACATTCACAAATATGTACATCCAGTTGATATTTCAATGACTATGGCTGACAGCTTTTAAGGAGTTGTGTACAAATCACTCTGTGCCATAAAGACTGTATTAGCCGAGTAGACTTCAATGATGCTCATTCACCAGAGGGCATGGTTCATGGTGGGCCTGGTTTATCTTAGGCCTCTGGAGCTGAGAACTGCTGTTGTCTTCATCTTCCCTTTCCCAGGGTTTGACTCCATGCCCTGGCTTAGAGAAATATAATCATAATTAGAGCATTTTATCATGGCTTTTAGAAGGAAATGACCTTCAGAGTATGCAAATTACCTCAATCAAGTAGATCTATGTAAGTGTGAGTAACAACCAAGCATTATTTGAAACTCATTGAGATGCAACTTATCATATTTATCATTTCCATTTTTAGTCCCTAGCTTGTTTGCACTCCCTGTGGCATTTCTGTTATCTCTTTCAGTCTCTGTTCCCTGTGATTTATCTCTGTTTTGTTGTTTTATCTTTATTACTGTCAATCAGTCTGACAATGATGTACATGGAGGTATTAAAGAACCAAAGAGTTATTAGGGCATCTGTTGGGGTGATAACTAGAGAAGAGAAGGCTGTATCTTTCTGTAATAATTTACAGTTTTACTGACAGCATAATTCAGAGTGTCTTCTTGGGCTCTAAGCTTTGAGAGGAACAATAATCTGTTTAAGAGCACTAGGCAATGTTGACTGAAAACAAAGGTGCTGAAAACCAACATATCTAGAAAGGTCACCTGAAAGAAAATATGTGGAAGTTCGAGCTTTTTAAAAATGTGAGAGAAACCAATTTCTGTGAAAAGCAAAAGGTTCACTATGAAAATAGTAGTCCTGTTTTGAGTTCTCCTTGCCCTCTCTGTAACATGTTGGTGTAATGCTACTCCATGCATTAGTCAGTTAATTTACCATTTATGCAAGAGGGTTACATAAGATCAGAGGACATACCTTTTGCCAGTCAGGTTTTGGTTAAGTAAAGAGGTGTTAAAATGTTGGAAGTATTCAAAGATTAAAGTGTCAAAAATAGCATTTGTAGTCTATCTAATTTCTGTCAAATACTCTGCTATTCCTGTTTGACTTGTCAATCTTGTAATTTTTGAAATTCAGTTGTATGTCATTAATGGCTCAATGTGACTCCCAAATACCTACTTAAGCCATGCAGCGCCCTGGCTGAAAAGTTTCCATGGCACAAAAGGTTAGAGTGTTAGGAAATGGTTCAACAAAATCCAAAATGCAGTGATATCTTTATTTGGCCAACTCTGAAGCATAAAATGCACCATGGAAGCTTTTGAACCTTCCCTGGCTTCTTCATCAAACAATGATGTAAAAAAGTCATACGGGGGTGGGGTGTTGATGATGTTGGATCCCAAGCCTACATTCTGGTTCAGATGTTACTCTGCTGTTGGCTAGGATGGTATTGTGAGATGACTAGAATATTTTATAGGTCAAAGAATGCATTGTAGGAAACTGCAGCAGGACCCCAAGGAATGTCACCAGCTGCCCACTGCTATATGCTCTGCAAATGGGAGAGGACTGATATTGTCATTTCCCAACATCCTGATTTGCTGTGCCTTAGAAACCTTTCAGCTGGAGAACTATGTGGCTTAAAAGGCAAGCTTTTGGAGCATGGCTTCAGGAAAAGTAGATACAACAACAGAGCTCCATCATCATAGCTACATCTGATGATGCTGGGTCTATGCTTCAACAGAAACCCCAAGTAAAATTACTTTCTAAAGCATTTACCTTTTTAATTTTTAATTTGTCTTTTTTTGAAAAAGAAACTGTAGTGATAGATATAATGTTTGGGGTCCTTGTCAAAATAATAGCAACAAATTGCCCTTTTAAACATATTCTTTTGATCTGTTTTCAATCTGCTACAGTCATTTATGCCAAGAGTACCCTGTAGTCATCATTGTTCATCTAGATCTGTTCTTATTTGTACTCTTCCCAAAATAATTTGCCTTGTTAAAGATGAGCATATGTTTCATAATACTGGGGCCAGCTGACCTCCCATTGTTCCTGTTTTGGGCCATTATTTCACTCTTCCTCAGCTGCTATGAGAACATTTTTCTTTGGATATACTTTTATACCATTGCACCAGGAAAGTCTGTTAAAACAATGAATTCAACCTTGGGAAAACATCTGTATATTATAATGACAGACCTGAAGACATTTTAAGCAGTTCAGAGGCTATGATGTGATATTCTGCAATTATTGATATGCTCCTGCATTTAAATGTGGCATTAAGAGAGGAAACAGATGAATCTGGGAGGAGAAACCTTAAAATGTATGTGCTCCCCAGACACTATAATTGAGAAAAGAAAATGAGATTACCTAAACTGTAAATGCTTGTACTTTATTTCAGTGTGGTTACACTAATTCATGGCAACTAAAGTGGTGGCTGTGGAACATAATGCATCCATATTTTTTTCTCTTCTTATTCACAGGTCTCCATTTGTTTATAAAATGAAGACTGTAAATTTCTGGGTCTTGAAATTCCAAATTAAAAATACCCCAAATCTGTAACCTGAATTCTGCAGCTGGAAATAAATTGTGCAAGTGGCATAAATGCACACCAGCTGTAAACTATTTTAGTTGAAAGTATGGGGTAAAGAAGGCAAGAAACAATGTAATTAAAATTGCCATCCATATCTTTAACGAAGGAGGGGAATATATAATAGAATAGATGGCTGCACATGGAAAAGAGCTTTAGTTACAGTTGCCAGAATTCCCCAAAGAAGTGACTAGGGAATTCTGGGAGCTATAGCCCAAACATGTAACATATTCAAATTCTGATGTGGCAAAAGATTGGGATCAAATTTGAATACAAAACTGTTTCCTGCAGAGACCTGGATGTAAGATGGAGCATGCTGAGTTTCAATAAAATTATCTTAAGATCAACAAAATGGTCATAAAATCAACAAAATGATCTTTAAAAATACTCTTTTTCAAAAGCCAGTTCTTCTGAAATGACAGAATGATTGGTTGATCTATTTTGCAACCAAGCTTAATCAAATTATTTGTTTCCCCCTCCCTTAAAATAGGAATCATGCTGAGGTCTCTATAAACTCAGAATGAAGTTATCTACCCTAGATATCAGAAGTTTATTTATTTTTTGTTCCCATAGTATTGAATTGAATTCAAAATTAAAAGCTACATTCATGTTCATAAGAGCCCTATGCAGCACTAAAATTCTTGGTCATAATGCAAACAAAAGCAGGGATGGGGAGGGGAAGGTACATTTAGGGGTTGTCGGCACTGGCAACAAAAAAAACACACCCCATTTCACTCCATTCTAACCTTCAGATGTTTATAGAATGCACAAGACCAAAATGGGATGAAACCTGGATGAAACTGTACTCCGGGGGGGGGGGGCAGCAAAATAAAGCCCCTTTGCTCTACTCTAATGCAGAAAGTGCACATTATCACACTGATGTATAAACAGCGAGACACGAGTGTGGGAATGCAGCCAGGCCAAGTAGTTTACTGAAGCAGTCTAGCATACATCCTGGGTCTGGGCCAGCACTATTGCTCACCATATATTATTTATTTTCTTTTGTTGGGCGATGCGCCCTCAGCATCACACTAGAGAGCTATTACATACCCCATGGCGCAACATTATGGCAAGCATGGCAAATCACCAATAATGCAATGGATGTAATAAAAAAAACATACACAAATTGGCCAGTCTAACAGGTGGCGAGGGGGTGAAGAGGGGAAAGGGGACATGTATGGGGGGGGGTTCCATTATTGTGCTTTGCCACTTCAAGTTCCACACTGAGAAAAAGACAGGATAGAAATATGTTACTGTTGTTCACTTTCAGAAATCCGTGGAGTAAGTACAATTACATTTTCACCTGTTTGTCAAACAAGGCAATCGAACCATTCCAAATAGGCCTTGCAAAACTGGTGAAAATCCATTCAGCCAGTTACTTCTGATGAGCTAAGAAGCAACTGGCTGAACTGATTTTCACCAGACAACACTTATTTAGTTTTAGTTTATCACCAGTTGGGATAGGCCTGTGTACAGGCACAACATGTGCCTTGCACTCATAGAATCGTATAACAAACAAAAGCATCTCATTTGCCTTAATAACAAAAGACCTCAAGAGGACCCACTACAGGAGGTCCAACCGCAGCCCCTCTCTGAACTATTGGACCTTTGTGGCTTCAGACCAGTCTGGGACATGGGCTACTAGACTGCACAACTCCACAGTATACTTGGACACTGACTGGTTCCATTGCTCCAGAATCATCAAGCAGGTGGGGTCTCTCTCCACACTGAAAGGGTCTTCAAAGCAGGTTTGTAGTCCCACCGTGAAAGCCTATAGGTCTTGTAATTCATGAGCTCCCCCATTGTACAGCTCTCCCAATGAACAGTAAATCAGTCTTGGCGAAGTGAAAACAAAAGACTTATTACAGACATTAGAAGCAGAAGCCATCAGCAATATGTTTAGGTCAAATCTTACAAAACCAACCCATTACAATAATACAAAAGCACAATTTCTACAATTCCATCCCTGCTAATTGGTGCACAAATTTTATTCTCATGGCAAAGCTTAATGGTTTTCCTTATCTCCCTCCTGCCCATGTACATGCCTTTCCCAAGCAGCTAAGCACTGTAGCTCTACAGTAAAATCCTTCCTCCATCTTCCTTAAGCCATCTTCAGGAACAGACTTCTTTACCAAGCAATTTAACCCATGATGGTGCATTGATCCAGCCCTGGTTAAAACCACTCCATACCCATCCTCCCCAGTAGCCAACTCAACCCCCTTCTATACATTATGACAGAACTTGTAATCGATTCTGACAGCAGGTGAATGCAACTGGTGTTCACTGTAATGTTTGCAAGAAATTATGTGGATGCTTTTATAAAATGTTACATATTTCTGAATATTCTGTATCTTGGGATCTCTGAGCCAGTGGGTGAGATCAAAACATCCCACATCCATGTCGTCACCACTGAGTTAATGTATTCTCCTCTGTCTCCCCACTCTCAACTTCCCCCTGAATAAATGTGTAGCTGACACACACACTCACACACACATACCCAAAATATTGATCCAGAAAAAATAGTGTGCCATACTTCTAATACAGCCACATTATAGACTGGAGTCCTGCTGAACTCAGTCCAATTTCTACGTTAGCCCACTGGCAGTATCACCTTTTTATAAGCTACAGTGGAAGAGATGACATAAAACAGTTTATCTCTCAATGAAATATAATAAAAAACAAATCCTACAATTCCCTGGCTGTATTTTCCTTTTATTCCCTATATTTCTTTCCTTTCCAGAGAACGAGCCTTATTGAGTCCAATAGGTTTTTCTTCTGAGCATGCCACACCAGTGCCTAAACATGGAGAAAATTCCCTTTCAAAATCATAAGGGTGTGCGTATGTGTGTCTCCATGCACCCATGTATACACTCTGCAGTCTGCAGATATTGAGCAGGTAGGGTGCTTGAGGATGTGCCAGACTAGAGCATTGTTGTTTGTTTTCATGCTCACCTCAGCTGTACATGCTGCTTTGACTTGTCTGAACATTTTGTCTCCTCCTCTTTCTTTCTTTGGCCTCAAACATAATTGAGCTGGAACAAAATTCTAGAGGTAAATGGCAGTATGGGGGGGGGGGGGTGCTAAGACAGAATCTAAGGGCAAATAGCAGGTGAAAGTGGTCACAAGATGGAGAAAACCGAAAGGAAGTACACCTTATAGAATACTTTTCAGCATACACAAGACAATAAAATATGTCCCTCGTTGGCATGTTTTCACAATACCACAATACATATAATAATGTGTAAATATTTGCATAAAATCCACAATTGGGAAGAAAGAAGCTCACAAGACCAGCTAGAAGGTGGCAGAACAGACAAAAGTAGGCAGGTTTATCGATCTTATTGACGAGACGGGATAGAAATACATTATTATTATTATTATTATTATTATTATTATTATTATTATTTTATCTATTTTAATTGATTTTATGTACAACACTGTAAATTTACATTACTATATAAATAAAGTTTATTATTATTATTAATAATAATAATAATAATAGAGTCAATCCATCCAAGCGACCCACAGGACAGACTAAGGGTGTTCTATTCTGTGTTAATTGCTCAGCGTTTGTGTCTTGAACTGGCTGGATCTAATTTTGTTTTTTCCACAACTGTGAAATATTTATATACCAAAATAAAAATTTCCTTGCAATGTTAAAAACATAGGATAGGAATTAAAGCTACAATTATATTTGTTAGCCCAGTGCATAATAAAAGGGTTCTAATTTTTAATAAACCTCTTTTGTTCACTGTCTTTCATCTTCTAACATATAAGAGATTAGCTTATCCATAAAAATCTATGGACCATATCCCTTGAAAGTATGCCATTATAATGGGTGCAGCTTGTTTGTATGTTTGTTTCACAGCAGTTGAACAAATCTTTGTTGCAGCTGGAAAAAAATTATTAAGCAGTATTAATTCTAAATCCCCAGCGGGGACTTTTTCTTTTAAGCATCTTAGTGATTATTATGTATCAGTGAGGATAAAATGTCTACTTCTTTCTATTATCAGGCATACAATCTGGATAAAAAAATGCTTTACAAAAACGCAAAGAAAGAAGATATAAACAATGTCAAAAGCCATCATTTGTTAAGTGTATGCATTTTCACCCCACTCATCCTATTAGCAGTTGATACTGAAATTGGATGGTAAGAAAGGTTGCTGTAAGATTACAGATAACCATCTTTGTTAATGTATTAGGAGCAAAAAAGAGGGGATGAAAGAAAAAAACCAAGCCCCAAACCCTTCATTTCCATTCATTCTTAGACATGAGCTTTTCACTGGTAGCATCTTTAAACAGGATGTATTTGTGCATTAGTTACTTTGGAATTTTTTTTGGTTTCAGAGGGGTTGAGAGTTTTGGTCCCATGATCTTGTTATGGGCTGCTCAATTTATAGTGATTTTAATGTATTTATTGTTATGCTCATGGTGTTAATGGGTTGTATGTGCGTATGTGTGCATATTTGTGTGTGTATAATTTGTATCTGTTCATCATTTTGGTGCATAGGTATTCTTAAAAATATTTATATGAAAAACATATTTATAACAAAAACACATATATTTTAAAATGAAGCCCACATTTTGCTCTGTATAAATATTCCCAGTTATGTTTTCTTCCAAAACTAGGCTGCATCTACACTGCAGAATTAATACAGTACAACACCACTTTAATTGTCATGGATTCATCCTGTGGGAATCTTTGATTCGTAGTTTGTTGTGGCACCAGAGCTCTCTGATGGGCTATTTTACAAAGCTACAAATCCCAGAATTCCATAGCACTGAGCCATAGCAACTAAAGCAGTGTCAAACTGCATTCGTTCTGCAGTATAGATGTAGCTGCAAGTTAAAATGTGTATCATTTCTGCAATTCTCACTACTCCAATTTGAGGGTGTTTTCTCTCTCTCTCTCTCTCTCTCTCTCTCTCTCTCTCTCTCTCAGTATTTTATACACACTGAAGAAAATTTATTGTACCATGTCAAGAAATTAGGAACACTTTCACATACCATAATAACATCTAAGACTAAGTGAAACAAAGGTTCAACAACCAGCTTGTTTCTGTCTGTCCAATGAAACCTTATCTGTAAGGGCAAACCAATTATGGTTGCTAATCTGAATCCTTTCCAGGAAACAGAAATAGAGTATCTGTCTGACAGGGTAACGGTATATAGGTGTTAACATTAGTAGGTTTTCTACTTTTATTGTTAAGTTCAAAAGTGAATTTCTGAATTATTATATTCTGTATGAAATTGTATGGTACTGTCCTTAGAATTTTCAGTACAGCAATATAGTTTTTGATTTACAATGCAGTACATCATGATACAGTTTGACATATATTACAGTGACATACAAACTCCGAGTTCATATATTGTAAATGTAATCTCCTATATGAACAGTTACCAGATTAAAACATAATCAAACATAACATGTTCAAGTGAAACTAACTTTAGAAATGAAACCCATGTATTGACAAAATGAATATAGACATGTCTCTCATTTTTCCTGTGGACTTAAGTTACAAAGTGTTGGTTATTACCTTTAAAGGTTTGGGTACAGGTCATGTACAGGATCCTCTCCTTCCATGTAATCTGCCCCGTACACTCAGGTCTTCTGTTGGACATTTACCCCAGTTATCCAGGATTAGGTTAGCAACTGTCAGACAGAGGATTTTTTTCTTCATCTGCCCCAGACTGTGGCATGCCCTGCCGGAAGAGAGTCAACAGTTGAATACACTGTCTGAATTTAAAAGAGCATGAAAGATCAGTCTCTTCCAGCTGGTTTATTGAGATGCTTTTTAAATTGTAAATATTAAATATGGATTGTTTTAATGTGTACATCTTGTTTGTCTTTTCAAGCTGATGAGTACTTTAATATCTTTTTAACTGGTGTTGTTTGTTAATTGTTGTTGTTCCCAGCCTTGATCCATATGATTAGGTGAGTATTTAATATAATAATAATAATAATAATAATAATAATAATAATAATAATAATAATAATTTGACTGCCCCCAGTTTTTGCTTCTCCCATTTACCTATAAAGCCCTGAGTGGACTGGAACTCATGTGCCTGAACAAATTGACCACCTTTTTGTGCACCAGACTGCCTGTTTCTTAAAATCTGTGGTGGGAGGGCACTTTTTGAGATGCCTTTTATTTTCTGTGAAACAATGCATGAAATAGGTCTTTGTTTATTATGGCACCCAATTTGGGGAACTGTGGCCATGGCCAGTTTTCTGGGGTTGTGTGTAGCTCCCTTGGGATCCATGGTTCTCTTAAGAACAAACACACATGTGCTGGTGCAGGTAACAAACTCTTTACTTAAATGCAATGGGCAAACAACTTAACAAAATAAAGGACCGCTGAACCTGAATTATCTTCACTAGGCTTGGGGCCCTTGCATTCAATTTTCCGAATTAAAATGTACGGCAGCGAAAAAACACTTTTCTGCCCATTCATATTTGACCTTTTCCACCAACCTGGGTCCAGGTCCCTGTTCCCACTTTTGTCCTCGGTTGTCCCACCACATGCCTTCTAAATTACTTCCATTAGAAAGGCCCAGATCTGCCCTTGTTTCCGACCCCCAGGGTTCTAGTTCACCTTCCCAGCATGGGTCTCACAGAATCATCTCAGTATAGGAATGTGGCCGAGGTCTTTCTCTTTCCCGCTGCAAAGTTACTGACCATCTGGCCCTCCCTGGGCTCTGGGACATTTTCAGTATCCCTTTCCTGTCCATCTCTCCATGCCCTCTTCTTTTGCAACACCTCCCTCCACAGCCACCTGTCCCTTTCCTTTTATACTGTCTTCTCCTACTCCCATCTCAATTGCTCCCCCAGTGCCCTGATTGGTCTGTCCTTTTCCTCTTTCCCCTTGCTCCATCTCAGCTGTGATCCCACCCTCTGTGCCTCCTTGGTCCTGACTCTCCATTTCCACAGCATTCTGTTTTGTCCCATCAACCCAACCCTGCATCCCTGCCTGTCTACAGGAATACCTTCCCATGTGATTAATTCTCCTCTCCAAATCCCCTCAAAGCTATTCTAGAGAACAGGAAGACAGTAAACAGTAAACTTAGAGGCTCAAAGGGGGAAGGAGAGTAAAGGAAATTCTGCTCATATGATATTGAGTTTAGTGGATAAATGTTTATACACCACAATAGTGTTATCTGTTAGCAACTCCTATCTGCCAAGCTTTTCTTCATGCAGTGTCTATTTAATCATCTGTGCATGATTGGCAATGTGAAATAAGGTAGTTGACATTTGGCTTTCCCCAATCTTCCACTAGAAAAGTGGAACAAAGAATGCAAGTTTTAGAACAAAATAATATGTTTTGAATTTTGAATTATTCATTTCACCCTGAGAAGAATGAAGCTCCGCAGTTCGAAAAGCCTGAGATAAATGACATTTCTAATATAAAACAGTATAAAATTTCAGAGATCAGTCTCATTTTGGATCAGATTATCAGTAGCTTTGAAACTTGCCATAAGGTCACCTTGTAATAAATGACCATTTGAGTTGTAAGTACCACTTGAGATAATGTGACATCCTCATATAAGTGTAATGACCTTAATCCAAGAGTTTGACCTACTGGCCAGATGTTTGATCACACAAGAGAAGGAAGGAACGAAAGAAAAACTGAAGAATAACTTGTGTTAAATTACATAAGTCAAAGAATGCACCTATTAATGTTATCATATTATTGTATTATTATGCAGTGGTTTAGCACTTAAGACACTGATTCTGATGATTGCAAGATTGGCAGGTTGGCAGTTCCAGGCTCTATGCCACCTGACGGAGTGAGCTCCTGTTACTAGTCCCATCTTCTGCCAACCTAGCAGTCTGAAAGCATGTAAAAGTGCAAGGAAAAAATAGGTACCACTTTAGTAGGAAGGTAACAGCATTCTGTGTGGTCATGCTGGCCACATAACCACAGAGTTGTCTTTGAAAACACTGGTTCTTCAGCTGAGTAATGGAGGTGAGCACCTTAAAAACTGGACAGGAAGGTTTTTAACTACAATAACACACACACACACAGAGATCTAAGGGATGAATGAATGCAAAATAAAATGTGTTCAGCATAGAAAGTGCATGCACATGAAATATTTCAGTTGCAAACTAATTTATCTTGATCCAAGATTGTTTCAGATAACCACACATAATGAGATAGCTGGTCATACACAAAGTGGTTGTATCCACATAAAAAACAGTCTGGCAGCTAGCTCTACTGTGGAGCTGACATTTAACATCATGGTGAGACTTACTGTTCAGTTCTTACCCTTGTCAAGAAAGAAAGCAAAAAGGCTCATAAACAGCAAAGATCACAAAATCAATGTGCACACCTGGGAAATATTATATTTTGTCATGTCAGTCATGGAGAAATGGCAACATTTATATGCTTTGATGGTATTCCAGCAGTTTAAATCAGGGTTATTTCAAATGATACTGCCCTCACCAAATCCAGCCCAAGACATAGAGATGAATGAGTGTACAACATCTCTCCCTGTCTACCCAGTGTCTCATACATATCCATATCACAATTCTCACAGATCCAATAATCAGACTGATGCCTATGAGAAATGTAAACCTTCATTTATTTCATTCTCACACATGGTGCCTTTAGGGGATTTACTATTATATAAATTCAGGAATGTAATGTTACGTATGCATATTTGTATACATGAAGCAGGTAACAGGATGATCCATTCCCACATGTAAAAAGAAAGGTCTTGGAGGTTATGGCAGTATGCTAATAGAAAGAGAGGGTCTGTGCATGCTTAGGCCAGAATTCTGTTGTTACATTAGCAGTTGTACATTTTCCAGGCTCAGAGAGTAGTAACAAGGGAAGGCAGAAAAAAAGTTGTCATCTTCTGGAAAGGAAGGCTGTTAGTTCCAAGCAACCTCTTCCTCCTGTGCTAGGCATTCCAGGAAGTCTGGTTTGGTAAATCTTCTTTGCCGAGATACATTGGTGGTTAAAGATGAAGCTGTTCCAATGCATAATAAAACTGTTACTAAAAACCCTGACACTAAGGAGAAAACCAGTTGTACACACAGACACATCAAATCTAAAGAGTACTTCTGATATAACAGCAGGGAAATAGAAGTGATGGGTAGGGTCACCAATAAACTGCCTACCTTTCAGAATATGTGGACTGTGTTTTTTAAGCAACAGTAGTACAACCAAGGGATGACTCTAACCATTGATGAAAAGCCCATTCTGCCAAATCCACCTGGAAAATATGACATAAAGGGTTAGCAGTGTTGCAATCCTTGGAAAGGAGACATTTACCTGGGCAAATGTACCAGTACAGGGCAGGAAACTCAACCTGGTTACAATATGGTGGCAACCATATTTCTGCAATGGATGAAATATTGTGAAATATGGTATTATCCTGTAATATCTTACATGGAAGAATTCCTGCAAATTAAGACACCTCCCTCTCCTTTTTTTTTCAGGGTTTCCGTCCATGTTTTTATTCAAACTGTTCATAAGTGTGTGTGTTTTCAGTTGGAAATGCTAGTGTTAGGACACAAAAATTACATTGTTTTTTTAAGAAAAAGAAGTCTGTCAGCTACTAAAAGAAAATATGAACAGATATTTTCTGGCTTTGGTTGCCTGGGTACTCTTCATTCTGTAATCGCGAACACTTTTGTGAACATTGGGCATTTTATCCCCTAAAATACAACTGATTTTACATACAACTCATGAAGTCATAAGATATCCTAGAAGTAATTCAGTTGTAAATAAATAAATAAATAAATAGGGATGAGGGTTAAAAACCCAGCTATTGATCCTATTGTACCAAATTGGTCACACAAAACACCATCAAAGCCCTAGCCATGTTAATCCAAAAAATCAGTATGCAAAAGGTTTTTGTAGTACCTTTGATACTAACTGAAAGAAAGAAGTTGGTAGTATGAGCTTTCATAGACTTGAACCTACCTCCTCAGATGCATGTTAGTCTCAAAGACGGTACAAGATCTCTTTGCATACACAAGACCATGGTGTAAGCGATTTGATATTTTTGCAACTGACACACACATTCATAGAATCCCAAATCCACCTTTTTTCACTCTCTCTCTCTCTATCTCTCATTTCCATGACATCCAGAATAATGTGCTTTCTTGACATTTTATGGAAAGAAAATAAACATTTTTTTCCTGCGTAATGTGCAGTTACAGTATGCTTTTTAGAAATGGCACCAAATCAGTAAAGGTCAAGAAGCATGCAGTACTATGCATTCAGATCATGTGTATATGTGAATTTTATTTGTGAGCCTCATTAATTAAGATCTGATAGACAATTTTATGCTTCCCACAGATTAAGCTAATGTGCTACCTTTTAACAAATGGCCTGGCAGGTTTCAGGAGATGTGTGTGTGTGTACTCTCCAAATGTAGGAAGATATTAAGGGAATGGTGGGTGTTTTTTTTCCATTAACAAATAAAATTTCATGACAGAAGGTGGGAGCATTTATAGCCCTATGTCCTTTTCAAAGTGAGATGTGTGTCACCAAAGACCTTCAAAACTGATAAATGAAGTCAAAGAGGAGGTTTAAAAAGTACATCTAATATATTAGAAAGCTAATTTTATTATTACTGTTATTGACCAAATAGGCTTTTAGCCAATCCTTCATTTCAAACTGCTGTTTTCTCAAGGTTTCTGACAGTGTTTTGTTTTAACATAACTGTGTTTTATTTTGAAAGTTTAAGGACGTTGATGATGTAAGCTTGGCCATTGACATTAAACTCTACTAAGTTGTTTTATTTTCTTTATTTTCTAAATGTTGTTTGTAATGTTATATTATCCATTAATGAAAGACATCTTGTGAGGGCCGACTTAAATGGCACCCTTGGATCTATAGGCTGAGACACTCGGCAGCTTGTTGCTAATTTCCAGAATACTTTCTCAACCCAAGTGTATAGAGCCTTCTCTCCACTGAGTTATATAATAATAGAGGAAAAACTTGCAGTGCTGAAATAAAGCTGTGGGAAGCGAGCCAGTTTCCTATCAAGAGCCATGCTGCTCTAAGGGCCATTGACAAAGATGGGTTTCCCCTCTACCATTTCTATCATCTCATTAGACCCCCTCTACCATCTCATTAGGTGGGGATACTCATAAAATTGCCCACTAGCCCCAAAGGGCAACAGACCCTATTGTAGAAAGATGAACTAAAGATTTATGTATAATGTAATGTTAGAGAGAAACAATGTTTTTTCTGCTTCCTGCCTAATTGTAGGCATTTCAAAAGAGCTCCTTCCTAAATAAAATGGCTGTATAGCTGCAGTCTCAGGATCTGGAGACTGGTGACAGAGCTTGGCGAACAGACTCAGAAAACAGGGGAGTTTGTGGGGGAAGCCTGGAATCCTGTTTCAGTGCCTACTTAAGACTACTGAACATGGACAGTGAGGAAGCTGCTGCAGTCACTTGTAACAGTTGTGGCATGTTTGTGTTCTCGTCTATGGATGTGGTTAACTTCACCTGCACCAAGTGCAAATTGGTAGCCCTCTTGGAAGAGCAGGTCCAGCAGGTCAGATATGTACACTTCAGCATATTAAGGAGCAAGAGGTTTTCCTGGACAGAGTGAAACAGACTGTCCTGGTTGGGGAACACATGGAGGATATTTCTGGGGAGGGAGTCACTTCACATAAACAGTATGTGATAGTTGGAGGAATGTCACACACAGACTTAAGAACACCAAGGATTGTTCTGGAAGCTTGCAGCTATAGAATTGATTTGAAGCTCTCTCCCACATCAGGGATGATGAGGAAGAGCAGCAGGAACAGTCCTCAGGGAAAGTGCAGGGGACCTTGTGAGAAATCAGCATGAGAAATAGCTGCTACTAAGCCTCGGAGGAGGTGCATAATGATCGTGGGGGACTCCTTGCTGAGGGGTACAGAATCAGTGGTTTGTGAACCTGACAAGATGTCTGGTGAGGTGTGTTGCCTCCCTGGGGCAAAAAATTAATGATGCAACAGTGAGGACTGACAAGTATAGCATGTGTATGTATATACGTGGACGCACACACAGAGACTTGGACACATGTAAATAATGCTCATGAAGCTCCATATTTTACTATTCCCCAGGGCACCACTAGCAGAAAAGAAGAATGGGAATTCTGCACAAGCTGTGCCAGCTGCCCTTCAGATTTTCAAATTTCAGGGGTGTGATCTTTCATGAAGAGTGTCCCATTTCACAGCTTTCAACAACTAAGCTGTATGTGCAAATCACTTTTTTTGTAAAGGAGACGTAGGCAAATTGTGGCCCTTCCAATGTTATTGTTTAGCGAGTGGTGAACCTAATGTTGTCCATCTTGGAATAGAAATTGCTGTTGCTAACTGTTTGCTGAAATAGACAGCCTGGATGGGGTGGCATGAAGCCACCTCACTCAATGGTCCCAATCTGCCACAGTGCTAGTCAATAAAGGAGCAGTTTTCAACCATTCCTTTTTGGGATGTGGAGAAGCTGTCTTTACAGGCTCTTCCATGGATCCATGGCAGCTTCCTGGCATGTTGGATGCTTGCAGTGTGTAACTGCTAGTACCCCAAGACACCCAGAAGCAAGCCCACATGTGGGCAGCTGGGCAACAAGAAGCCGGCTTCCGGGTGGCTTCAGAGTGTACAGTGTCAAAACACCACATTTTGAGGCCACCCAGACTGTAACACAAAGAGGCTTTCTGTTGCACATCTTCGTTCCTTCCTTCCTTAATAAAGTTTCATAATTAAATTTTATCAAGAAATATACTTTATTTCATTTAACCAATATGAACATGCTCATTTAAGCAATATGAACATGCAGTAGTTTTACGTACATTAAAGTGTGAGTTTATTATGTTCCATTTCCACGTCAGTCTGTAATTTTTTTTAAAAGTGCATGAAAATTTGCATATACTATTGTATGGAGCTTTCACCCAATATACACATCTTTGTACACAATGTTGTGGCAGATTGTAGAAATGTATAATCAGATGGATAAATATGTTCCAACCTTCATGTTCATCAATAAAATGTAAATTAAATCAGTTTACCTAAAAATAATTATTACCCAGTGAAATTCTGCCCCATGCCTAGTTGTAACACATTTAGAATTACACATACCAAGATGCTGAAGGGTATTAGAAGATCAAGTGAGTGTATCAAATGAAATTCTTTCCCTTCCCTAAAGTGAGGTCATAATAGTCAAACGATTGTGATATAGGCAATTTGTTTGCCTGTATCACTATAAAAGACAAGGTATGTAATTGTTAGGCCTTTCTCATGCCATGGTTATTCAACAGAGGGCAAGATTTTAATATCACTTGAAAAAAGAAGGAAGGTATCAGATGGTGACCTTCCTTTGTCATTCTCCTGTGAGAAAGACATTTTTGCAAATGCAACTCCACTGGGTCAGATTTATAGTTTACTGCATCTAGAAGAAAGGTACATGCTGATGATTCCTCAGAACATAACTAAATATAAATCCGACTCAATGGCATTGAATTCACAAGAAAGTTTCACCTTGGGATAGGTGAGGAAAGGTCAACATGTGGTGACTTTTTATTGTCGTAAAGTATTGTATCACATTGCCCTTTTAGCTCAATAGCATCTTGACACAAACAACACAAAAAAGTGGGCATAAATCAGCCATTCCACTCCCTGGTGAGACATAACTAATTAAGAAAATTAAAATACATCCTTGAGACAATATGCCTAAATGAGACATAATTACTAATTCTTAACTAATTAAAAGTAATCAAATTCTGCAGAGAGTCACACTTTTGTTGCTCAGTTGTTGCCACAGTGGAGCTCTATTTCTTTAGGGAAAATTATGGATTGTCATAAGAATTTATGTCAGTCCAGGATGTGTATGGATGCCAAGAGGTCCATCGGATGATTTAAAAAACAGAACTTGGGGATGTTACATTTTGCATCTCAATTCCCACAGCCGCTATTCTAACTAGAACAGCCTGCAAGTTAGAGCTCCTAAAAGTAATTTTTCAGAGCTCTGGGAAATCATCTGTTTGGACTAATTTGGAGCTAGTCCACTTTTGACAAGGGTCCAAAAACTGACTGAAAATTCAAAAATTGGAATATTTATTCATCCCCTTGAGTAATTCTGGAAGTTAAAAGTGGCTGTGCGATTTCCCCCTTCTTTGTCCTCCTGTTTAAATACCAATATGAAGAGGATCTTGTAGTACCTTTGAGACTAACTGAAAGAAAGAAAGTGACAGCATAGTAACACATGGGGGAAGGATTTAGAATGGAAGCTTCAACCATTATTTGAGACAAAACAGACCAGCATAATACATTGGGTTGGGAGTGGTGTGGGGGCGTTGTGTTTAAATGACGCATGCCCTGGCACTGCCCCCAAGCAAGCATCATGACATCTGTCCACTGAGATGGCAGGTAGCATTCCAGTGCTCTGGCACAGTGGCATTTATATGCTGCACACAGCAGGAGCGCAAAAAAACCACACCATGGCAGTAAGGGTGGCTTTTTTCCTCCTCAAAAAGGAGTGGAATTTTGCCATTTTGGGGGGGGGGCTGGAAAAATGCCATATCAAGGCCACAGCATATGGTTGCCATGGCCCTATCTGACAATTAAAGGCATTTCTGTACAGCCCTTTGTTGCTCTTTTTCTTCTTTGCCTTTAAATTGTTTGTGACTATAGGGAACAGGAAATGAAATACAATTGGCCCTTCCCTTATGTGGGGGTCCATTCCAGATCCCGCCATGAGGGAAAAACCACGTAAATCCAAGCCCATTAGAAACAAGGAGCCTGTTCTTGCAGCATGCACCTGGTGCACCATGGAGCACAGAAAAGTCTTTCTGGCACGCTTCCAGCATATGCTGGAAGCCATGTATGGCATAACCACGTATGACGTGGGCCCACTCTATTCTGCCTTATATGACACTTGTGATAATATTTGGTTTATTCTAACTTATGGCAAGCTTAAGGCAAACCTATAATGGGTTTTCTTGTGAAGGTTTGTTCCAGTGTGGGTATGCCATTGCCTTCTCCTAAGGCTGAGAGACTGTGACATGCCCAATGGCACACAGTGGGTGAGAAAATGGGATGTAACACAACAAAATGAAATTGTATATTCTTTTCATTCCTAGGTAAAATTACACTAAGTTGCAAAGGAATGGGGATTTATGGTCCAAAACAATTGGTAGGCCCAAGACGAGTGGAGCCACTGAATTTATTTCCAGCTGTAACTTGATACTTCTATAAATCACTCGTCTCATGGATCTACACTTGTGACTACCAATAGGTACATTATAGTGGCACTACCTAGTGTTTTCAACTTTATTTATGCTGGCATTTGCCAGTATTTTGGCCATGTAGTTATCATGTTTCATTTATTTATACCCCTCCTTTTCCCCAGTACTGGGATTCAGTTTTGAAACTTTCCTTTGAACTCATTCTTTATCAATCATGAATGCAATCACAATACCATTCCTCAGACTGCAGGGCCAATTCTTAGAGGGCTTTCTACACAGCCCTTTGGGACGTCCTCCGGACGTCCCATTTTTAAAAAAGGGGCGTCTCTTTAGACGCCCTGTGCCTAGTACGGACTCCGTCCGTACAGATGGCGCCGGCCCTTCTACATGGCCGGCGCCATCTTTACGTACTGGACGCTGAGCGTCCAGACGTGTCGCGCCGCTGCTGACGTAGCGGACGCGCCCCTGGCGCCTCACTACGTCGAAACGCGGCGCCAAAAGAAGCTCCATTTTGGAGCTTCTTTTTCGGTCCGCGCGGGAGTCGGGCCGTCTGAAGGCTCCGGCTCCCCCGCGGACCTACTAGCGGCGGCGCCAGACCGCTGCAAAGCGGCGGTCTGTACCCCGCCAGAGTTACTTTCTGTGCTCTAGTCTGTGTGATGACAAATCACACGTTTCTCTCCACTGCCACAAATGTGAAAGGAAGTCCACATAGATCTTATTAAAGACAGTTGCATGATTAATCATGTTATTTATATCCTAGCTTTCTATGAGATCTGATAGCATACAGAAATCCCTCTGCACCTTTATAGTCTTTACAAGCCTATGAGGTAAGCTAAGAAAGGAAATAGTTGTTGTGACCCAAGGTCTTATATAAGTATATGCCTGAGTAAGATTTGAGCTCCTCAGATATAGTTCATCACATTATCCAATGCACCATCTCTTCCTAGCTACCCACCCCTTTTGATAGGACGAATTATGGAAATCATAATTCCAGAAGAGCTCCCAGCTTTCTGCTTTCACTTTGCTAAACTAATGAAAAATCTATCCATCCATCCATCCATCCATCCATCCAATTTAGGCTTAAATTCAATTGCTAATTCCAAATAAAGTAGACCCACAGAGTCAACAGATTCTAGAACTCTATATCAGCACAATGCTGCTTTGATCAAACCCTGGAAAAGCGGATTACAAATAATCATATTATTATTATATTATTATTATTATTATTATTATTAATCATTCTTCGATCTACTCAGCTGGGACAAGTCATGGATTTGCCCTGGCTAACACTATTGGCAAGAGCAGAGACTACTCTACAAAAAGTTAGTGAGCTCCTGTTAGAGTAGTTAGAGAGCTGTGCATTCAGAGTTCAAATATGTTACTTTCAGGTGTTTACAATACTTACCTGTTTGTTGTTTTTAAAAATAAAGATTTGTTTGAAGCATAAACCAAGACAATAACATTCCATGATATACCACATTTAAAAGTTATTCCAAATATTAGACAACTCTTTATATCAAGTTATAAATCTCTGTAATTGTATGTATCCGTCCCAAGATAAACTCAAGAACTTGAGATCCAAACTCCTCTGGGTTTTGACTTGGTTATGAAAATAAAGGAATTTCCTAAGTTTCATTGAGTCTGATTTCATTTCTCAAAAAGTCCACTGAGGTGAACTTTTTCAGGAGTGCTATGGACTTAGTTTGCTTTTCCATCATGAAATGGACAAGACATTTTGATTTTTCCAGTGTTGTGCAAAGATCAGTCTTGCTGCTAGGCAATCATAAGTGAACATACATACATACATACATACATTATTATTTTATAATGATCAGCCTGATAGAGGATCATTAGTGCCAAAACAGAGACAGAAACTATAAGGTCAATGTTCCAATCCTCACATTGTTTTCTAAGCCAGAGAACACTCAGCCAAAACCCTTTTTCTTGTATTTCTCAGAAGTCATGAAAGGCTTCCCATTTAAGTGCAGTCCTGCACAGCATGTTCAACACTGGGGGAAGCAAAGAGAGGAGACAGCTTCTCCCCACTCCTTGTTTACATTCATTCTTCATTCATTCATTCATTCATCCATTTGTTTTTCTCATTATAGTTCTAATCTGAAGTCCCTGCCACCCATGTTATCCCTTCACCAATTCTGGTTGTCTCAATTGAATTAAATTAATTTATACAAGGGGCAAATATGTGTGGCTTCGTGTCTCTGGTGTCATGTGGTTGGAACCCATTAAATCCCATTACAAAAATAGGCTTAGGCAGAGATTAACATTAGCCAATAATGTTTATTTAAACTGAGGCCTTAAAAATAACTTTTAGGTTTTATTTTCAAGGCATCTTAAATATAAACTATGCTATGCTGTCTTACTAGTTCTGCTCAGTTTCTTGATTGTAGATTCCTAACAATTTCCTGAAGTTCACCACACTCTGCCCTTCCTCTCCTTCCTCCTGTGTGTGTCTAGTGCCTTCAAGTCACCTGTCAACTTGTGACAACTCCATGGACTTCACAGAGTTTACTTAGGCAAGGAATACTCAGAGATGGTTTGATACATTGCTGCTCTATATGTAACCTACAGCACCAGGTATTTATTGGCAGTCACTCATTCAAGTACTAACCAGAGCTGACCTGCTTACCTTCCAAGATTTGCTAGATAAAGCTGGGATCTGGTGCACTAGGTATTTCAGACTTCTCCTGGCTACCAGAAATCACATTCCTTGTTTCACCACCTGTTTTTCAACTTTTTGTCCAGTCCCATTCCATGTGCTGAACCCAGTAGAATTCCATAGACTGAACCCAAGAGAGAGCAGAGATTAGAACTATCCATCACACCACCATTTTTCTTACTCCAGCTGCTGTGGCTGCATCAGCCTGCATTTGCACTATAAAATGGTAGTGTTTCCATTTAATTTCAACCAACCATAATTCTATTTGTGGAATCCTAGGACTGGTAATTTAGTAAGCACTAGAGTGTTGTATCTGAGAATTTTAAAGATCCTCCTCACCTCCAATACCGTATTCCATGGGATTAGCTATGACAGTTAAGTTGGAGTTATAGCACTTACAGTTAGTAGTATCATTGGCCCAGGTGAGTGTGGTTGGAAGAGAAGACCAGAAGGGAGTTGGAGGATCAATAGAGGAGGACTTGAGTTGCTTAGTAGACATGGAGTGAATAACAAGAATAACAGAAGCTGAGTTTTGCTTGCCTCAGAAATAAATACACTGGTGCCTCGGGTTACGAAATTAATTTGTTCCGCCATTCCTTTCTACCCGAAAATTTCGTAACCCGAAAAGGCTTTCCGTTAGCACTGGAAAGCCTTAGCTGCACTTTGCAGCATTTGATTCGCGCCGAAAGAATTTCGTAACCCGAAAATATTTCGTAACCCGAAACAGTTTTTGCCAATCCAACTTTTTCGTATCCCGGAAATTTCGTAACCGATCATTTCGTATCCCGAGGCACCAGTGTACACCCTACTTTTCAACTTTATGGGAGGCAACTTAGCTTATTTTGATGCTATGTGGCACAAGGCTTTCTCATCACTACAACCTATAATGTAAGAGTGTGATTCTAACCAGCTAAGATGGCCATGGCCAGTTGACCAACACCAGGCCAACTGAAGCTGTGCTGAATCAAATCCTTCCCAACCTAGGATGTTGGAAATCAATTGGGACTGCCCATCTGCCTTGCCTCATTTGTGTTTGTATCTTTATAACATTGCATAGGAGTTGTATCCTTGAAGTGGAGAAGGCTTGCTGCTTCGCATGCCTCTAGTCATTTCTGACTTCTAGGGACCCTATCACAGGGCTTTCTGCAGGTTTCTTTAGAGGCGGTTTGCCATTGCCATCCTTCTTCTGAGAGAGTGTGGGGCTCAACAGACCATCCCTTTAGCACCGGATCGGGGTTGTGACATCTACATGCTATGGTCCTGATCTCTCCTTTTTGTGCCCTGGAAAGGGTGACATAGCCACTGGTGCACAGCTTTTCCATGTTCCTTTGGCACTGAGTCATGAAAATGCAGAGCCAGAGGAGCACGTGATGCCATGTGCCATGTGGAGCAGCATGTGGCATCAGGCTTGACTTCACCCCCAGTCAGTCAAGCCCCTGGGACTTGTCCAGGATCACACAGTAGATTTCATGGTCAAGTGGGGATTTGAACCCAGGTCTCCAAGTATAGTCCAGCATTCAAACCACTATACCACACTGGCTCTTGGAGGAGGCTTACAGCTAGCAAAAGTTGCCTTCCCACTTGCTCCTCCTCTTTTTCTCTTCTCTTGGCTCTTCTGCCAGTAAGTGTTAGCTAGAAACCCCTTCTGACAGCCATTGACACTCTTTTCCGCTCTGGCATTAGCAGACAGAGAAGGTTATGACAGCAAAGCTGCTAAATCATCGCATTACCATTTTAAAAAAATGTAAGCAACTATGATGGTTTAGTGAGTGGGGAGCCTTATCTGACTTCCTTCAAGTAGTATTTTAGCAAAACACCATCATCTACCTTTTACAGCCTAGACTAAGGAGAAATGTGCTCAGTCTTTAATTACTGATTTTCCTCAGCTTGACACATGTGGTTTTGAAATGATGAGTTATGAGGCTAGTGGCATGTGCAGCTTTTACTGTGATAAGGGCTTACTGTGGACATTTTAAAAGACATCCGCTCAAGGACACACACAAAAGAAGAAAGGATAGAAAACTGGATATTTGCAGGTGTCTCTCACTTGTTCATAGTAAAAGTCTGTGTTTTGGTTTTTCTTTCCCAGGCCACAAAGCCATACCTTTTGTAATAGCTGAAATCACTATGGAGCCCAGTAATCACATGCATGTAATACAGAGAAAGTATTAACAGCCAACCATCAGTATCATTAGTATTTATAAATTATGACCAGAATCCTGTTCATAATTTTGAATAAATATCCTGGAGTTAAACAGCAGATAAAATGAAAATCAGCTCATTTGAGATGTGCTGGAGAAGAGTGCTGAAGATACTGTGGGCAGCCAAAAAGACAATCAAATGGTCTTGAGCGATGAAGCCTGAAATCTCCCTGGAAGCCAAGATGGTCAAACTGAGCTGTCATATTTTGGGCACACATGAGAAGGACATGACTCATTATAAAAGACATAATGCTGAAAAGGCTGAGGGTAGTAGAAAGAGAGGACGACTTCATGCCAACTGGATAAACTCAATTAGGAGGTCATGGCCTGTATCTGCAAGACTTAAGTAGAGCAATGGAAAACAAAGGGTCTTGGAAATGTCTCATCCTCAGGGTTGTCAAGATTTGAGGTTGCCTCAAAGGCAGTTAATAACAACAACAACCTGGAGTTATGCACTTGTAACTGTTATTCATGTGGAAGTTTCTTAGCCTTCACTTACCGGGCAGCAGCCACTGTAATCATTGGGGGTCCATTCCCTTGTTGCTCAGGAAACAGCTGGTTGTTATTCCTCCTCCCTCATTGGAACAATCTCTAGATTTGTGATGGGACCCTATTTCTGCCTGTTGCAAAGGGGAACACGCACAGAAGGTGGTGGAAATGGCAGCCAACTCCATTCATATATATATATATATATATATATATATATATATATATATATGAAATTTGATGGCACAATTGGGTATCAGTAGACAGCTTAATTTCTTAATGGTAAAATTCAAAGATATAGCCGTGTCTGTAGAATCAGTAAGTAGAGAGATCTTATAGCGCCTTTGAGACTAACTGAAAGAAAGAAATTGGCAGCATGAGCTTTCATAGACTAAAGTCTATTTCCTCAGATGCTTTCTGAGGAAGTAGAATGAAGTCTATGAAACCTCATGCTACCAACTTCTTTCTTTCAGTTAGTCTCAAATGCGCTATAAGATCTCTCTACATACTTAAACTCTTAGGTTTAATTTACTTCAAGCTTGTTTGTTTCTTTAAAATAAAATTATTTTTGACTTGTTCAAGAAAAAAATATGAAAATTGTTAAATACTACTCCAATAAATAAAGCACACAAAAGGCTCATTCAACTTTACTGGCCAAATTCAATAGTACTGTTATCATGTATTATCTACCATATAGTTGTTAAAGGGTGATGGTGGGTTAGAGGGGTTTACCATTTTAAAAAAATGGCAGTCCAAAATTCAGTACTATAATTGTGGTTGAATATGTAGAGCTCCAAGGCCAGAGCAGTCAATACCCTTTTACTAAATGGATAAATATATCAGTTTTATTTCCTCCTATATTGTTTTGTAGAAAGATGAGAAAGAAAGAAGGAAAGCTTTAAAGCCTGTTTATGAAGAAATGTGTGAATCTGGAAAAATTCTTGTGAAAAATAACCGATAACAAATAAATTGTCCTCCACTCTAATCTGTCAGTCAATATTCCAATATTTCCAATTTCCAATATTCCAATTCCAATTGACCTGAATAAACTGGAAAGCTGGGCCAAAGTTAACAAAATCATATTCAACACAGAAAAATATAAGGGACACCTGGCTTAAGGAGACTACATGTGAAATGGATCTAGGAATCCAAGTAGACCACAAGTTGAACATGAATCAATAGTGTGATGAGGCAGCTAAAAAGGCCAATGCAATTTTAGGCTGCATCAATAAAAGATCAAGGGAAGTAATAGTGCCACTATATTCTGCTTTGGTCAGGCCTCATCTGGAATACTGTGTCAGTTCTGGGCACCACAATTCAAAAGGGATGTTGAGAAACTGGAGTGTATCCAAAGGAGGGTGACTAACATGGTGAAGGGTCTGGAAACCATGTCCTATGAGGAACATAGGGAGCTGGGGATGTTTAGCCTGGGGAAGAGAAGGTTAAGAGGTGATGTGATAGCCCTGTTTAAATACTTGAAGGGATGTCATATTGAGGAGGGAGCAAGCTTGTTTTCTGCTGCTCCAGAGACAGCAATGGATGCAAGCTACAGGAAAAGAGATTCCACCTCAACATTAGGAGGAATCTCCTGACAGTAAGGGCTGTTCGACAGTGGAACACACTCCTTCCTCGGGGTGTAGTGGACTCTCCTTCCTTCGAAGTCTTTAAGCAGAGGCTGGATGGCCATCTCTTGGGGATGCTTTGACTGAGAGTTCCTACATGGCAGGGGGTTGGACTGGATGGCCCTTGCAGTCTCTTCCAACTCTATAATTCTATGAATTTTGCATTGGAACTTTTTTCTAACATCAAATAAGCAGAAATAATTTTAGACAATAAGCTACAATCCAGACATCTCCACTAAGTGTTGCCAGGACCTCTGTATACTTAAACTAATTCTAGGCCACTTCATTTTTATATATATTTCCATGTATAATAATTTAAAGCAGGGTAAGGGAGAAATGTGTTTGGTTTGTATTTTAGTCTGACCTAACTTAGTTCAACCTTCCTGCAACTGAAACATGAAGTCTTTGCTTTTCACATTTCTCTGAATTTTATGAAACAATTCAGTGTTCAGAATGCATTAAAATGTGTACATTAGAGAAAGCTTCACTCATTAGAGAAAATTGAGTATGGAATTACAGATCTTAAGGAAATGGTTGGCAGATGCATGCATATGTAGGAAGAAATGATTACAAAAGTATATCACAATTATTACATTAGGAGAAAATTGTATGCAAATATATACAGGGTTTTTGCAAACTAATGCCAAAATCGAACAGGATAATTTTGTGCTTCAAAAAATCTATGGGCAGGGGATGGACAATTTGTGTATCTTTCAAATGCTTTTAGACTGCAACCCTTACCAGCCCTATCTAGGGAGTCAATCATCAGGAATGATGGGAGCTGTAGTCCAACAGCTAGGGGCTTACAAGTTTAACATTCCTATTGTCGAAACTCTACCAACCTATAGTTTAATGTAAACTTTACTTTAGCTCAAAAACATAGATAGATAACATTTTTGTACATGTATTCAAAATTATGTCTGAAAACTATATTTATGAATTAATATGGCCATGACGTGATTGGTAGCTTATGCTGTGTAAATGAGAGAACATTAGGACAATACAAGCAACCCCCTCTACGTTTTTATAGCAAGCAGTGAATTCCACAGGCTGAGGAGGCCCCTCATTTCAATTGAGCATTATGCTGCTGATTCTTGAACATTATTACTAAAGTCAGTGGTTTTGAGCTAAAGACATGGGAAGGGGCAGTGCCATAGATTTTGTGAGGAGATGATGTAAATTCAGTGACATGTCATCCTATTCTGATAAGGAAACTCCTTTTTTTGTATTGTGTATCCACTAATTAATGTTAGGGAATGGTTGTACTAGCTGGAATACTATTAGTTGCATGAAATTTTATTACAGTCAATGACCAGCATAAAACAATATAAAAGAGTACAATATTATACAATGCCCAGTAGAAAAAAAAATGCAAACGGTACAGTACAAATGCCATAGGAATACAGCTTGGAGGCTATAAATTGAAGTAAAGAGTGTAATCCCTTCAAATACAAATACTAGATGAAATCAATAGAGTAAAAATTAAATATTAACACACCATTTTTCGTCTACAAGCTATTGCAGCAACGCAAAAACTTGCCACCTTGGTTGTAATCCCTGGCTGCTGATTGTCCAGAAGGTAATCAATGTAAAATGTATCAGGTTTACCTGGTATTTTTTGTAAAATTGGTACTATAAAACAATGCTGCAGATCCCAGTAAAAGATGCAATATAATAAAACATGCCCCACTGTTTCTACCTCCCCCGACCCACAGGGACATAAACGTTCACAAAATGGTTTATTATATCTTCCTGCAAGTAAGGCCAAGGTAAAGGCTTTCCTATACTTTGGATTTGTTAAATTGTTCAAATATGCAGCAAGGACAAAGCCTCTCCCACTGTCTTTAAAAGTTGAGTGTAAAGAGGCTGCACTTATATGATTTTGTAGTTCAATGTCCTGTATGCTCTGGCAGATGTTCTCTTATACTATTATAACTAGCATAGGCCCATCGAATCAATTGTTGAACTGTGAATCAACATGTAGATAATTCCAATCAATTCAATCACTCTACACTAGTCAGGTCTAATAGTTGGATTTAGTGTTCATTCACATTGATCAGGACTTAGAAATGATGTATTATAGTTATAAAGAACTATGAATAACAAGTTATATGTCCGTGTTTGTGTGTATGTGTCTTCAAGTCACCTGTCAACCTCTGGCAACACCATCAATTTCATAAGGTGTTCTTCAGCAAGGAATACTCAGAGATAGTTTTGCCAGTTCCTTCTTCTGAAATATAGCATACAGCACATGGAATGTATTGGCAGTCTCCCATCCAAATATTAACCAAGTCAGGCCTTGCTTAGCTTCCAGATTACCTGTATTTAATTCTTTCCCCCAATAACGAAGGCATAACATTACATTGCAGTTGTAATGAGAGTTGTGGCTATATTTTTTCAATTTTTTTTCATGGTCTCATTAAATGGTGGAGGAGGAACATCACATGGTTCATTGCCCTGTGTTGGAGATGTTGACGTGATAACAAAGTGGTCGGTAGGAAAGTGTGCTTTGTACTGCAGGCCAAAAGCTTATAGCATTCAGATGTGCGTGTGTGTGTGTGTGTGTATTTTAAAGTATGATCTTCAAGTAACAGAAAAGCAACACATTGCTTTTAAAATGTAACTATAATGGTATCAAACTGTTTCTGGGAACCATGGAATTAAAAATGTGACCAATTATTTTTAAGTAGCTTTACAGCTTTGGAAAAGGTAGCAACTAAGGTGCAGTATAGATGGGCAGCTGGAAGCTGCCCCTTCCTGCCTTGGGTTGGTGCTGTAGCAGCCACACACTGCTGCATCAACCCACTCCCTAAAAGAAGGTGGTCTGAGCAGCTTCCTGGAACAGCTGTCATAAGTGCACTTGTGTGCCATGATGACACCCCTTCCAGCTAGTGCCGTTTGGGTGCTGTGCACCACGGACTTGATCATGGCAAGTGCCATGTGGACCAGCACACACCATGTAAATGTTCCGCCCTAGTTTAGCCCTAGTACATGTGCCAGTCTGTACTGCCTCTAAGTCACAGCTCTATGGCCTTTCTTGACATTTTAGTCAGCCTTGCAGCCATAGAAACCAATAGAAATGTGTAGGATTTAGAATAAGAATTCAACTAGTGAACACATACAGAGCCCTCTCTGATTCTTTCTACATCCTTCAGTACATTTTTGTCACATTCTCAATCAACCAACCAACAAAAGAAACTAAAGTGTTTAATTTGTTCTGAATGTGACATTACCAAAAACATTTTAGTGTGTGTGGCTCCACAGGGGTCATCCAATTAGACTACAATTTGAGTTGATGAAATCCATAGGACTTTGCAGAATACTATCTGTAAATGGATCAAAGTAATCCAATAGGCAATTGTTTCCCCTTGATTGGAAATTTATTTATATCAATTGGAGCCATCACCTAGTGTCATGTCACCTGCAAGGACAAGAGGGCCAATGTCGATCAATAATCAACTTTAGATGTCTAGGCAGATTACTCTAGGAATAATATTCTTCTCTTCAGCTAAGTATGCATGCAATCAAGAAAGAGAAAAATAGACAAAATGTGTTTATTTATAAATTGTCTTATGCAATTGTCCAAATCAGAGTCCATCCTTCACTGTAACTTTGAAATTTTCTGGTTAAATACTTTGGTATGATCAAGAGAAAAGCTGTGTACTACATGTTTCTATTTTTAGACATTTTATAGCAGAGGTAGGCAAACTGTATGTAAGGCAGTGAAATCTTACACCTACAAACAGATTTCAGCTGCTTTGGATTGCTGATCTAAATGGATTCTTGAAACACCATGATGGGTTTTTAAAAACCACTTTCTATTCCGTTCCTGGTGGGGGAAAAATGGGCATACAAGATAACCACTCAATGGAATCTAATTATTTGGAAATGTGGAGTACATTTTTCAGCCTAAGTGTTGCAGCAAGTAGAAAAGTTCCCTTTTTGGACTATAACTCCCAGAATCCTTCAGTCAGCATGATGATCCTATTGGCTGAAGGATCCTGAGAGGTCTGCTGTTCATCTCCCTGCTTGTCGTCTTTAATTAAGTTGAGAGTCTAGAAAACAGAAGAAATTTGAATTCATCCTTTTTCTGAGCATGTCACAGGGATCAACATGTAACTGAACACGCAGAGGAAAAAATGCAAGTAGGGTGAGGCATGTGATGACAGCTGGGTTGTCTTAAGTACAGACTGCTTATATGGTTCATTTTCTAATAAGAAGTTTCCAAATTTGCATTATTATCAGAAATACAACAGAAAGGAAGTGAGATTAAAACAAAATGAATGAAGGAAAAACTAAGCAGAGAGACAAATCTACCCAGGAAGAGAAGTCTCCGTTTTTGGCTAGTAAAAAGCCCAGCTTTCATTGTGTATATCTTCCACCATGTTTGTCATGTCAGCCAGTGCTTGTGTCTAGATTTTTAGGAGGAGGAGAGCCATAGAGTGCCCCACAAGCAATTTAGTCCAACCACACTGTCAAAACAGGACTTCCAGCTAGAGCATCCCAGCAGGTAGTGTCCAGTATCTTTTTGAAGATGTCCAGAGAAAGAGACCCCATTACCACTTGAGGCAGTTGGTTTGATTGCCAAACCATTAAGAAGAAGAATCTCCAAATTTTCTTTATACACTTGGCCCTCTTTATCTATGGATTCTTTATCCATAGATTCAACCATCCATGGCTTGAAAATATCTTTTAAAAATATAAATTTTGCCATTTTTAAATAAGGGACATCATTTTACTGTGTCATTGTATTTAATAGGACTTGAACATCTATGGACTTAGGTATCTATCGGGGGTCCTGGAAACAAACCCCAGTGGATAGCAAGTGCCCAATGAAAATTTGATGAGAAGAATGTGAGGTTTGGTGGGGAGTTTTAATGGATGTGGGGAAACCCAAAACTGATAGGTCCATCTATTCCTATGTACACCTGTAGTTGATGAGGAACAATGTTGTGCAAGTTGTAGATGAAACATTGTAGTAACCAAGCTGATAGAACAAAGTCCCACTGGAATCAATGGAACCAGAACTTTTCCATACTCTGCCCACTTGAAGTGTGTGCAACAGAAAGAGAGACTTGAAGGGGGAAAAGAAAGAAAGGGAGAGAGAAGGGGGGAGAGAGAGAGAGAGAGGCCACAGCAGGGCAGCAATATAAATAGCAACATGAAGTACCCTGGGGAGAAAAAAAGGTAATTTTGTTTCTTTGATAAAATGAGGGCAATCTGAATTTTAGGCTCTATTTCCCTCTCGCTGCCTCAGGCTTTAATTGTAGGTGCTCTCAGTTGAAGTACAGAGCTTTGCTGGGACTGGAACACATCTCTGCCAAGTGTTTCTGTGGTGATGCAGAAGCAACATTATGTTCTACTTTCATAGCTGTTGTAATTAACTATAAAATAAGCACTGTAGGACAGATTCCCCAAATTGCTGCAGGCACAATGTACCTACAATAGCAACATCATATAAAAATGTGGAAAATTCTGATTTTCTTTCTTTCTTTTTGGAGCCGAAATGCTACAGCAACCACTGAGGGTGGGGGTTGAAGTGTTATCTTCTGTTGGGTATGGAATAGGTCCATTTTCATCTTAACTAATGCAAAGTTGTATAGTTTTAAAAAAATACAAAAGAAGAGTAAAAAAATAATAACATGCAGTTATCTTACAGCAAGATTGTGGCCATGAAAGGAGAGTAACAAGAGAAGCAGGATTAGTGGACATAGAACTGGTATCTAGAATGCTATCAGCAGTAGAAATACTTTTGATCATGGCAACATCTCTTGTTTCAGAAGAAAAAAAATGACAGCACATTTTCATACAACTAATAGTGCTTCTAAAATTACTACTAATATGAGTGGCAGCGGGTGGCTGCCATGTCAGTGGAACAGTGAACCATCCTGAGTTGTAAAGGAGATATAAAATGGCTGAATATTGTTGCCAAAATAGTTCCGGACCTTGAATATCTCTATAAAGTCAAATTAAAACTCAGAATGTGCACTTCCACAGACAATGGAGCCACCAGTCATCAACAAGAAATATAAGTAGAAATAGAAAAGAGCATTTCCATTGCCAGAAACAGCATTCTTCACCATGGACCACTTATGAACCAAATAAATTCAGAATTAGAAAGGCCCAAAACAGACAATCGAAAGCGCTGTGTCGGCACCGAAATTAGGGTTCCAGAGCGCACAGCAACCACACACTCTGGAACCCTAATACGTATGGACGTCGCCATCTTTACATGGCGCCATCCATATGTGGCACACATGCACGATGCAAGCACAGTAATGAAATTCTGGGTGCCGCGCTTGCATTGTGGACACATCACAGTGCACCAATGGCGCACTGATGATGTCCTCCCTGCGCACCCAAAAGAACCTGCTTTTAGCAAGTTCTTTTCAGAGCGAAGGGAGCCCACACGGTTTGGTTGCTGAGGGTTCCCTCTGGCAGGAAAATGGGCAGCTCCAGACCACCCGTTTGGGGTGGTCTGTCAAGCCCCAAAGATTCTTGTCAGTCCAGGGTTTTCCTTATTAGCATTTATGTATATGCAAACATTCCCGAATCCCCAAAATTCCAAACTCCAAAACACCACTGGTCCCTAGCATGTTAGATAAGGGAGACTCAGCCTGTAGTAAGGTAACAGTAGTACTATAAGCAAGAATAGGAGTTACATCAACATCTATGGTAACAATAGGAACATCATGGTGACATTACATGTTATTAAAAATAATAGTAACAACAGAAAGAAATACATAATAGACTAAGGTAAAGAATCTTAAACTAAACTAGGAGCTATGCAGGGATTATGAACATGGAATAGTCATGAGTACATAACTGCAGATTACACATGTGTAATTCACAGAAAGGATTCTCACACACATTGGTAGCCAATAAGATTCCAACCCATGCCACATTTTCACCTTCCCAATAACAAAGCTGGTCCATCCAGCTTCTGTGACTATTTAAAAAAAGAATTAATCTTTTAATGAAGTATTAGGTTAATTAATAATTAAGTACTGATTAATTAACAATTAAATATTGTTTGAATACTCCCCTACAGAATAATTTATACTAAACATCAGTAGTAGTGGTTTATGCTGTTTATTCCATTTGTTTTGTATCCAAATAGCCTATGGTCTAAGCATTAATAAGCTACTACTCTTATTAAACACATTTCTTTCATATGCACATTTAAGATTTGAAACACATGGTCAAGATCATGCATCAAATACATATTTGAGACTCAGTGAAGAGAAGTCTACCTTGTTCTCCTCTCCCAGCACAAAACTCACCTTTTCTCAACACCAGAGAAAAGTGGGAGACAACCTACCAATGTCTGTCTGAAGTCTTCTAGCTGGCTTGATGATGGCAATGTCATCTTCCAGGACCTCCCATGGTTCTCCAGGAGGTCCCAGAGGATGATATTGTCATTGTGCATCCAGCTATAGGAACATAGTTGGATGCTGTGTGGCTAGCTCCATCTCCCTCCTGCTAGTAAGTGGTCTTGAGGAGGTTGCAGGAGATCTTGGAGTGCAGTTATCAGTTCAGGTCATTGTGTAAGAAGGACAGTAGATACCTACCCTAAAAACAGTCAAAAAAGTGCATACATAGACATATGTTGGCATTATGCCTATATATGTCAACAATGGACGTCAGCCACACTTTTTTTGAACTCAAGAATTTCATTATAATACAGCTGGTGGATCACTTAGGCTACAATTAATCACTTCCTTGGCAGTAATCCATATTAAGCTCAATAGAACTTCCTTCTGAATAAACTCATATAGAGACTATGCTGTAAACTGTAATTCATATTTCAGTTCAGGAAATGTAGATAAAGTCAGCTCATGCTGGAAGTCACAGGAATCAAATGTATCAAGAAAATCCCTAAATTTAATCAGGCTAATGCTCTCAAACTATTGGTTTCTCTCAGAAGTATGAGCCAAATGCTTAGTGAGGGATATGCTCTTCCAAATTACAACTTAATATATCTTTACCAGCAGAAAAGTAGTGTGTCCAGCTGCCTCTAATTCAGATCTTGGAAATATTAAATTTCAGACTCCAGATTCCCCCAGCGTTTGCTTGCAGGAAGGTTCTAGGTGTGAACAACAAAATAAATTTTCTCAAGATCTGTCTCCTTTAGAATGAATGAAGAAGAGCCCTTTTCACTCTTTGGAGATCTACATAGGTTCAAATTGGTGTGGGAGATAGGAATAGCCCCATTGTCCCTACATGCACTGGGTCCATTTGGTATGCAAAGTAATCTTGCAGCACCCTTGAGACTAAGAGA
This sequence comes from Sceloporus undulatus, assembly GCF_019175285.1. Lineage (NCBI taxonomy): Eukaryota > Metazoa > Chordata > Lepidosauria > Squamata > Phrynosomatidae > Sceloporus > Sceloporus undulatus. The sequence continues at coordinate 194,233,827 of NC_056522.1, read as the reverse complement.
AAGGAAAAAGTTGGTAGCGTAAGCTTTTGTAGACTCGTGTCTCCTTCCTCAGATGTATGGAGTGAAGTGCCTAGAAAAAGACCTTTATTAGCAGGCTATATGTGAATATGAATAGAAATACTATTCTGGGACATGAGGTGACAAGTACATTTTTACAGTGGTTGGTGGGGAACAAAGGCAGAAGGATGTCGCCTAAAGCTAAGGTGAGTAGATAATCATATCAATGGAGGAGGGAGTTATTGGAATGTAGTGTGATGTTGGCTAGGAACCAGAAAGACGTGATGAACTGGACAAGAGCACCCTCATGAGGCTGGAGTATTAACTAGTATTACAATGTGTATAGTGCACTAGGAAACCATTCTCTCTGTTCAACTCATGTCAGTGATATATTCCAGTTCTGTTTTTTCTCTTTTGTAGTTTTTGTTGTTGTTTAAGAACCCTTGCTCAGAGGTCTGAGATGTATTGTTCTTATGCATTGTAGAAGATTGCCCAGGAAGACTGAAGAGTTCTACAATTCTTTTGTGTGTATTCCCATTCCTAATGTCTGATTTATATCTATTTATCCTCTCAATCCATTTGGAGCATTTTCATATTGAGTGCAATGGTCTGGAAGAGTCTCCTGGGTATAACTGGCAGATCATAGCAAGACTTTCTCTGCAGCTGGGAAACCTTGAGAATATTGCATTCATATTTCCATGAGCAAGTTCAGGTACACTTGTTTAGAAGACTCTTATCAATGTTATTGCATGTGAAGAGGTCTAAACTATATGCAGTACATGTAAATACATTGTGGGGGCAGTGGTATATTTGGCATATTTGACACCTGGTGCAGAAATTTTAACACCTCCCACCAAAAGGGAGATTTTTTTAAAACTACCAAAGTCTCTGTGTTAGCAGTGGAGCCCCACGTACTGCATGTTTCTGCTGCTGCTTCCATCACTTATTTCCTCAGAGGTAATGTGCAACAGTGGCAGTAGAGGGTGAAAAGTTGAGTCCCCCTTGTTCCTGCCATAACCACTGTTGCTTTTTTCCTTGTGTGCGTGGGGACTTTGAAGAGATGAGCAACAGTGGCAGCGGGGGATGGAGGGCTTAGTCCTCCACATTCCTGGTGCCGCAATTGCAACTTTTTGGTCTCCTTTGGGGGCTGTGGCACCTCAAAGAAACAAACACCAGCAGTGAGGCAAGGAGGTGGAGGGCTCTATGTTCCTGTTATTGCTGCCACCGCCCATATCTTTGGAAATCTGTAGCTCCACAAGGAGACAAGTGATAGTGGCAGCAGGAATGTGTAGGACCCAGCCCTCCACCCCCTGCCATCATCATTGTTCATCTCTTTGGGGTTCCACAGGCCTCAAGGAGATGAGTAGTAATGGTGGCAGGCACATGGAGGACTCAGCCCTCCACCGCAACCTCCAATTCTGCTGCTCATCTCTTCGGGGTGCCATGGTCCCTAAGTAGAAAAGTTATGGTGGTGTCATGAACCTAGAAGACCCAGCCCTTCATGTCCCATGTCATTATCACTGCCGTCCAACAACATGCAGAGACTAAAAGCTCCTACACCACTGATATGATATAAAACAGTTTAAAATTATATTAGCCCCATCATCCCTGAGACACTGGATATATCTCTGTAAACTCCTCATTTTAGTAAAAGCCAAATCAGAATGTCTCCTGTTTGTTTCCCCCTCATTACTTTTGATTCCTCCCTCTTTCAAATACAATGCAGGATATCAAGGAACTTGCTAGATGTTTTTTGTAATAACACATTGCCGTGGGGTGGGGGGTGGGGTTGACTCTAAAGTACCTGGCAGCATAAAGAGTTTAAGTTGACACAGGTGGGAGGGAATGGTGGCACGGGGAGATGGGAAATGAGGATGTTTATTGGAGAAGGAAATGCCTGTATCAGGTGCAAAAGTCATCTAATGGTGGAAATACTTGTTACATTAACAAGATTTACTGACAAACTCCATCTGTGTCTTCACCACTAAACAAGGTCACTCAGTCAGAACCTTAGAAGCCTAATGAGCAAAGTGCCAAGTCTCCAGAGTGATAATGGAGGTTTGCTCTGACTTACGCCTCAGGCACAAGCAATATTTTAGTGCAGGAAAAATAAAACAAGACGAGGAAGGGGTGCAGGAGGTCATAATTTTTATCAAGTTACTTCACCTTCAGAGATATCAAGTGTGCTTGTCTGGGATTTGTGTTCTCTGTGATTCACGGCTTATTTTTCCCCCTTCTGTTACTTTCAAGTAATCCCTAATATTTTCAGTCACCACATACACATATCTCTTGGCCAGATATGTTCCTGTCTTCACTCGATGTGGCCATTCTCACTATAGGTCAAGGGGCACATTAAAGGTAAAGGTGGCTATTATGATGGAACACTCTGCCTTATTGCTTGTGAGCATTTTTGAAAGGAATAGCACATGCTGTCTCATTCTTAGTGGGCTTTTGGGAGCACTGGGTTACAGAGCATCACTATTATTATATTCATTTAGTACTTCAGTTCACATTGGGCCTGAGCAGATGAGAAGAATTCCACAAACCAAGCCCATGGTATCCTGCCCCTGGGTCCAATGCAGGTCAGTCCCAAGGCCAATGTAGTGACAAGCGGATGTTTGTCTACCCACATCTCCACCACGGGCCCACTGTTGCCACATGTTCCTTACCTGCCACTACCATCACATCTGTCCCAAAGGCCCCCTCCATAGCCCATAAGAGTGGACACAGAGCTCCAGCATCAGAGGCCACAGTGGAGGCCTTTGGGAGGGATGCAACAGAGGTGGCAGGTAAGGGTTGTGAGGGCTGCCCAGGAAACCAGCTGTTACTGTGCATTTTCCAAAAACTTCATCAGCAAACAGCTGTGGTTTTCGGGGGGCTGGATTAAGGCCCAATTGGGCCAGGATCAATCCAAGACCACCAGATCATCATCAAGACTGTCCAGTGCTGGGCTGGGACTAATGGTCTGTATCATGTATCATCCAGACATCTAGGGGTACATAGGCATTTTTGTACATACTAATTGATAAACTACTTTTGGAGAAGTCCCTTGGATCCAACACCTTACCATCCGGTGGTTCTTCTCCAGTGTCTCAAGCAGCGTGTTTCCTAACTCTGCCATTTGAGATCCTTTACCTGGAGGTGCACTTAAGAGAGAAATAAGGTAGTGTTATAACAGAAGATATTTTTCTGAGAAAATATTGTCACCATTTTTTTCTAACTCACCACCCTTCAAATAATGGCTATATTCCAAAAGTTGCATTGAATGCTCTTCACCAATTTGTGGGTGTCAACTTCCAACTCATTTATCCATTCAATGCATCTGAATTATGTTTATGTCTGTGCTATTTCAAAGGATACAAAATGATGTCCTGTGGCCCTTTCACACAACACAGTTAAAACATTATAATTCTGCTTTAACTGCCATGGTAACATACTATGGAATCCTAAAATAGCAATTAGGGAGAGGTACTTTTCATCCTTAGCTAGGAAGCTCACTTGGTACCTCTAACCAAACTACAAACTTCAGAATTCCCCAAATGCCACATGACGATTAAAGGTGAACCATGGTGCAAAAATTATTGGCTCTGAGTTGTAAAATAGCCTCCAGTTTTTTCTCTCATCAGTTTTATGGCAAAGGAAAAATAAGACAAAACACAAATTATGGGGAAAGGAAGAAGCTGTGTTATCCTCCCTTTTCAATTTGTGTTCACAGAGATCTTTTGTGCACAACACTAGTAAATAAAATTCTCACCCATCTTCTTGTTGTTGTTGGGTCCCTTCAAGTCTTTCCTGACTTATGGTGACCATAAGATGAACATATATGGGGTTTTCCTGGCAAGATTTGTTCAGGGCAGGTTGACCTTTCCCTTCTTCTGAGGCTGAAGGAGTGTGACTTGCCCAGGAGCACCTACCTGGTGGGTCTCCATCACCAAGTAAGGATTCAAACTCTGGTCTCCAAAATCATAGCCCAATACTCAAACCATTACACCATGCTGGCTCTTTTCTTGTCCATCTAAATGAGCTAAATACAATAGATGCAGCTATTCAGAACATGGAGAGGGTTGTGCTTTATCTCTCTCCAATGTAGCTGTTAAGGTTTATGAGATTAATTCTAATAGATTAAGGTCCAGACACACTGCAGAAATAACCCAGTTTCAGAATGCTTTAAATGCCCTGGCTCAGTGCTAGGGAATTTTGGGAACTGTAGTTTTGTGAGACATTTAGCCTTCTCTGTCAGAGAGCTCTGGTGCAACAATAAACAACAATGCCTATGATTTCCTAGCACTGAGCCAGGGCAGTTAAAGTGGCCTCAAACTTCATTATTTTTGCAGTGTGTTTTGGACCTAAGAATCTGTTGTTGGCAAGTTAGCAGTTCTAATACAGTGCCCCAAACCTACTTGAATACATAGGAAACTATTGAATATACATAGGAATATTTTAATATGCAGTTTTTATAAATGCATGTTTTTAAGGACTATGCTCTCAAAATTCTTTGCCTGGAATAGTCACACTTTCCATTTTGCTTCATCTTCTTTTTTCTTTTTTTAAAAGATGTTTACACATAAAATGTATATAGATATTTGACCATTTGGTGTTTTGGTGCAGAAACAAGCCAAATGAAATTCTCACATTCCTAGTTCACTTCATAGCACTGTAATAAGGGCACCATGCCCTATCACAGTGACAAATTTTAATGAGAAATAATTTGTTTTTAATTTAACCAGTTTAGCTGTCTATTAAGAAAGTTTTGTTTCACTGAATACTTTATAATAATCCTTGATAACAGAAAGCTTCATTTGACAGAGGTCTTTAATGTCTTCAGTCTTCAATTAACAGTAATGTTTTCAGTGGTCACTGCTAATGTTTATAGCTAGCTAGTAGCAAACATTAATTGGTAAGAAGTATGTCAACCAATTAAAGGTGTTTGGTCAATTAACTGTTGTGCTTTTAACCAATACATTGAATTAATTAATCAATTAAAATATTACAGTATGCTAATTAGATTTTTATTTGAAGATTTTTAATTGGAAAAACTATTTCTCCCAACTAAATAAGAATTTACTTTGTGAACAGTTTATCTCCATGCCTTGCTTTTGTGAATGATACACAAAACTTGTTTACATGGAGTAGGGGACTGTTAAGTGAAGTTGTATGTGCCTTGAAACTAGGAGTATATTTATGTCCTTTCAGGAGACTTGTTGGTCACTATCCTGATATATTCATAATGACATAGATCAATTTCTGCCACTATCCCAACAGCACTATTTTAGAGAGATTTAAAGGCCATATCTATAAATAACATCCCAAATATTCTTGGCTAATTGCTGTCTCCTGTTTACATTGAGTTATAACACCTGTCACCCTGTTGGTGCTTTAAACAGGCCTGCTTGAAACAGCATGTTCTAAAATAACTGCTTGTTCACCTGTTTAAATTCTCTGCCTTTTTCCCCTGCTTATTTTTTTCTACCACTGTGGGGTGGTTTGGAATGTGCCACACCAAAATAATAATTTGGCCATGTGGGAAATGGCAGTCAGTCCCAAACTGGGGTCAGTCAACATTTCACCTCTACACAATATGGAAAGAGTGATCAAATGCTGGAGAAGATGTCAACTTGTGGTCAGCATTCACCTGCATTTATTTATTCATTGGTCAGGCATCCAAGAAGGCTTCCAATGTAATAAAAAACAAGTCTCAGTAAAAAAAAAAATCAGTAATACACATTAAAATACAAGTGAGCAGAAATTATCATATGATTATCAGGTTTAGACTCAGAAGAAAGAGGAAGGAAGATAGGAGGAAGGAACACCAACAATCTAAGATATGCTGATGACACCATAATACTAGCAGAAAACATCATAGACTTGGAACAATTACTAAGGAAGGTAATTACTGTCTAACTTTATGCTTTTGATTCCCCCCCCCCCCCCATGGCTCTACAGGCTTTCATCCCATTTTTCATTAAAAGTTATCTTGAACTCAGAAAGCAGCCAACGTTAAAACCAAAAAGGAAAATTTATCAGTCAGAAAGGATGACAGAAAAAACTGAGACTCGCCCATACGCCTGCAAATTACACCATGAACATCTAGAAAAATGCAGACACTCAATAATTGTAGTTTCCACTGGATGTTGCAATATTTTTATTTTGTCTTTTAGATGCTCACATTTGATCCAGGGTTTTCCAAGCTTAGCTATGAAAAACAAGTGAGTGACTTGATGAAATCCCATGGAAGTACTTCCTTTGTAAATATACACTGCTCTTTACATATAAGAGGCATAAAGGGAATTACAGACTCAGATGCAACCATTTTGACACACATGCTATAAAATACTTTAATTAAATTGTGGACAGAACTATTTCCTCCAGGACTTTATTTAGTTTTCAGCGGGGTAATTGTTTACCGGCAGACAAGACAAAGCTTCATGTATACATCTCTGAGATGAAGCCTGCCAAAAGAAGCTTGGAAGAGAGTCCTCCCTGGAATTAGTCTGAGGATTTCAGAAGAATAATTGTGTTGAGCTCCTTATGATTTTCATTTCTTATTTTTTTTTCAAGATAAACTTTCCCCTCTTAACACACATTTGAAGTTTTGCACCCGTGACTTCCATATTTTGAGCTGTTCCAGCTCAAAGCTATTAACATCAACCATCTGGTGGGAAGTATACATGAAGCTCTAGAACACTGGGGTTGATTAGGAATAGAAAAAGCTATGAGGAATAAAAATAGTAATTATCTTTTCTATAGAGTGCTAATACCCTTGAAACTGCTGGGCCACTCCTTTGTGAATCTCCACCTTTGAGTCCCCACCCAGTCAATGAACCCTTTACTCTCTCACTTGGTCTCTGTGGCCAATGTGCAGTGACTGCTGGCACTGAATCTGTTATATGTTTTGGAAATATGCTTTTGAAGATGCTGAATATATTTGGAGAGATGTGGTTCTTCCCCTTGGATAATACCTTTAAAGTTCAGATATAAAAGCAGAGTGGATTTATTGCCCTGTTGACATGGCAGCCACAAGGTACCAGGAACTAAAGAGATAATGCTAACAAATGGGCCCTCTAAACTCTCTAGTTTCTCATCTCTCTTTCTCTCTCTTTTCTCACAGTGTTCCAGTCTGCAATATTCCCCCTTATTGGAAGAGGTAGTAATCTCTCCCACTCCATCCCCTACAATTGAAACCATGCTACAACAGTGTGTCCCAAGAGATTTGTTTTCTGAAGATATAGCAAGACAATTGTTGTCCCAGAACAGAGTACCTCTTTGCATGAAACTATGGCACGAATTCCTATATTAGGAAGGTATTGCACTGGTCCTTTTTATTTCTTTCTAGAAGGAATTGTTTTGAGGGGGGAGCCAACTGGAATGAGTGGGAGAGAAGGTCAGAGAGAGAGAGAGAGAGAGAGTTTATTTGACTGAAGTTAAATAGAAAGAGAGGAAGCCCACATGCTAGATGGCTAGACTCAGAGATCTGCCATCTGGAAAGAGTCCTGCCAGAAACTGAGGGACATTCCTGTTGGTAGGAGAAGTTTATGCCTAATTCCCTACCACTGGTGCTTCTTTGAGTTCGGATTACAGTGGATGTCTGGATATAAATCTGGAAAATAAATATAACCATTTGTTTGGAATCCGTCTCTTGATTCCAACTTTAAAATGATTTGTCATGTCACTCTGGTGTAGGGGGGTGATCATAAATTATATGGCACAAATAGAAACTTAAAATTCTATAGTATGTGTGTATTATAATAACCATACTTCATTTTGCTACTCGGCAACAGTACCCATGTTCCATATTTTGACCATTTATCCCTTGTAACCAGTCTCATTGAAATAGCTGGATGATATATGGTTTTATATACAAAGGGGTCATAACTAAGACATTTATTAAATTCATCAGCTTCCCCTGGTTATTTTTTAAAAAGCTGTCATCAAACAGCTGGCATGGTCAATTCATAAACAATGAAACTGATCTGAGTAATGCAAATTATATGTGGCAGCTAAAGGAACAGGAGCTCAGAAAGAAGGTAGCAGTGCTTTCCAATTGGTCATAACATGCAGCTAAGCATGCAAACAATGTAAATTTATTAAAGCTGGTCAGTCACATTTTCAAAAGTCGCAATCTTATTTACATCAGACTTTGGGAAATTTTGTAGACTACCCACATTACTTCACTACACTCTTATAGTGCTGCTATTCCACTTTTACTGCTCTGGCTGCCTCCTGTTGCATGCTGGGGCTTGTGGTTCAGTGAGGCCTAAGAGCTCTCTGGCTGAGAATTTTAAAGGCCCCTCCTTAAACTGAAAATCCCAGAATGCAGCCAGAGCAGTTAAAATGGAATAGCAGCACTACAAGAGTGTATTGAGATACTCTAGTACAACTCCCACTGATCGTGTTAGCTGTGGGATTCTGAGAGTTTTAGTGCAACAGGTGACATTTTTAAGCTCTGGCATTAAAGTATAATAAGAATGACAGAATCCCTGATAATGGTTCTAGGCCTGGTTAGAGACAGATGGAACTATTTCCTCTCTGAAACATTTTTGCATGCATTTACCTAAATTTTCTTTTGTTTCAAAGCAAAATCTTGTGAAATGCAAATTCATTCATTTGGCCTTCCCTACAAAGAACTTTCCTGCAGTTGTAATTAGACCTGGACAATTGCTATTATACGCTTCTGTTATTGCAAAATTCAGTAGAACTTTCTTTCCAATAAACTTCCTTAATTTCTATTTTGTAACTTTCTCCTGAAACTTTGTCTTGAATATTCTTGTGCTGGATCTTGCCCATGATTTGTCATTCCTCTCTGGTGAAGGAAGTGACAGAAGATTTAAATGGTACATATAAATCTAACTATATCTGTCAAGAAGATTGCATACCACCTGTGGTTTATTTTCCATCTTTCCTCTGTCAGCTTAAGCCATATGAAAGTTTTTGGCAGTACCAAAGCACTTCAATTACAGTAACATCTGTCAAATGGACACAACTCCATTCATATCAAATGAATATTTGGAGATAGGAAAAAAAGAACACTGAAAAGATTGCTTGGCATTTATTTCTGTGTCTCAGAAATGTAAAAAAGTAGCTGACATCTCTCTGTCCTACCAAATCTTTATTGAAGCTGAAAAAGATGTGGGAATGAAAAGTTCATAAGAAATTTCCTGTCAGGATGTGGTGGGTGGTTGAAGAGGGGTGTTCTCCCCTACTGTGATATTGGATATTGAACTTATTTTGTGAGCTGTGGATAAGATATTTTCCTTTAAAAAGCTAGCATGAGTTTTAGGAGGAAAGTGTTTCCCAATTAATTCAGTCCCTTTCTCAGCCTCAGAAATGAAATAAATGTTTATTCTTTTTCTATCATGGATAGGGAATGCATACACCCCCAGATGTTGCTCACAGTAGCTCTCATCATTGCCCACCAGGCGACTGATAGGAGCTGCAGTCCAAGAAATTCTAGAGGGACACATATCTCCCAACCCTAATCTCTACGACATAAAATGGACTTCTGCCTTTCTGCCTCATTTATCTGAAATTAAGGGAACCAATGAGCAATGCTGGATCAGGGTTACATTACCAGGGCTGCCACCATACTTCAGAATTAATACAGTTTGACACCACTTTAACTGTCATGGCTCCATCCTATAGGATGCTGGGATTTGTAGTTTGTTGTGGCACCAGAGCTCTCTGACAGAGAAGGCTAAATATTTTATAAAACTGGAAATCCCAGAATTCAATAGCATTAATTCATGGCAGTTAAATCAGTGTCAAACTGCATTAATACAGCCTTAGTAAACCTGTTCTTTCCCCCCAGCAACCTTTACACACATGGATGGGTTGCAATCCAACATCCCCTCAGCATAGTGTAAATATTGGTATGTAGAGATGCACTACATTAGCACTAATCAACTCTTGCGCAGAATAGCAACATTGTACAATACATGACAATGACTGGGTGCCAAGTGCAACATGTGATGTGAAATAGCAATGTGCAGCAACAACAAACCATATAGCTGTATTCACAATTCCACTTCTGCTGCTATCAGCAGAATACATTTACTGTGCTACAGTGAATAATTCACTTCACAGTACAACTTACACATCTGTATATCACTAACAGGATGCCAGCCATTGAGTGTCTCACCAAACAGAGGTCTATGCACCCAGAGGCCACCAGATGATATCAGCATAATTTAAATGATCCATGCCCTTCAAGGGGCAATTATCACATGGAGCAGACCTTAATACATTGAGTACATTGTAGATTCCTAATCAAATGTGATTCTTCCAAGTTCAGTGTATGAATGTCAGCTTTTAACAAGACAAGCAATCTGGGGTGTTCCAAGTGTTATTGGACTGGAAACTAACACAACTAATGAAGAAGATGGGAGGTGCAATCCAACAATATCTGGAAAGCCAAATGCATTTCAGGATTAAGTGGAAGAAGATAATTCTGATCCTCCACAGGATGTAGTCTGTGTGCATGTCTGTAAACTTGTTATTGCAACTCCTTGCATAAGGTTGCCTGTGGATAGTTGGCTCTCCTTATCCACAGATTTTTTTTATCCACGGATTCAAGCATCCACAGCTTGAAAATGTTTTTTTAAAAGTATAAATTCCCAATAGCAAACCTTGATTTTACATTTTATATAAGAGGCAACATTTTGCCATTGTATTTAATGGGACTTGAGCATCCACAGATTTTGTTATGCATGTGGGGGTCCTGGAACTAAACCCTAGCAGATACCAAGGGTTCACTGTATTTCTGTAGGATCACAGGTAGCATGCTGCTCATACGCATTATTATTGGTTTCATACACAAGGTCATATACAAAGTTAGAGATTCTTTGTGAAATTCTGCAGTACGTATTTGTTAACCTCTTTCATCCACCACCGCCAGCAAGTGTGGCATAGTAGGTTGAATGTTGGACTGTGACCCTGGAGATCAGAGTTCAATTCCCATTTTGGTCACGAAATCTACTGGGGGATCTTGGGCAGGTCACATGCTCTCAGATTCAGGGAAGTCAATGCCAAATCTCCTCTGAACAAAACTTGCCAAGAAAACCCCATGATAGTTTCACCTCAGGGTTCTCATAAGTTGGAAATGATTTGAAGGCAAACAACAACAACACATAAGACACAGATTTTCATATGACAGTTCTACAGCATGGTTGCTCACAGCTTCTAAGGACATCTAAAAACAAAATCACAGAAAGGATGCAAAACTGACATGATTATTACAGTTAGGAACACTTTTATTATGTTTGCCACTTCTTCAAAAAACAATGAGCCCATCACATATTGAGAAAATAGATAACTATTTCCCTTCTTTCTTTTAAGGTTCCCCTTGTGAACAAATATACAGCCCAATATATATGAAATTTGGTAGGCTTCTCCTTCTTCTCTTCCTACTCAGAAGGAGCAACTTTGGCAGGGTACAGACCGCCAGAAAGAGGCCGCCTCTCTTTTCCACATAACCATGCCACAGCAACCAAAGGACCGCTAAAAATCAGCTCCTTTCAGTGCCACCACAAACTGCCTGCGGCGGTGTGAGCACGTCACTGCCGCGAGCGCCCATCTGGAAGGCACGTGGCAGTGACGTCACAGCTGTGCTCACTGTGTATACGGCGCCACACAGCTGTGATGTCCTGGTGATGTCCTAGGGTTGTGGGGCATCTGGAAACAGTGCCCCAAGGCAACCATAGCATGTTGTCAGGACGTGCTAAAGGGCCCGTGTGTACAGGGCCATTGATAGCAAACTTCATACAGCTTTATCCAAAACCAAAACAACATGGTAGTTCTTTATTCCACCATGATAGTCATTGTGCACACCCAAGTCTCTGATTTAGACATGAGAATAATTGAGTAGCATCACAAGTAACGAAAGGTGAATCCATTTTTTAAGTGAAGCTCTCATGTAGGACTGGAATGGAATCTATGGGGTTTTTTTTTACACATACTTCATGTGTGTACGTGTGGGGGAGGTAATGAAAGAAAGAGATCAAATTTTTTTTTGACCGTACAACATTAGTAAAAACATTGCTATTCCAAGGTCACAGATGGGGAGCAATGGAGAAGTCAAATAACACTTACTGGTTTGGATGTTGATTCCAGCTGGAGAAGTTTTAAAGTGCCACAGATGGTATTACAGCATGCCCAAGTGAACTTTGTTTATTGTCCTGCAGAAATGAGCCTATGACCTTGCTACAAGCCTAATGGGGTTGAAACCAGCCAATGAGTTTCAGATACAATTTGGAAAACATATAGTGTCTGGTTTTTTTTAAAATAAACATATTTTCTTTTGCCAAATTTAACCAGCAGGGGCAGATAATATACTAGTCAAGGTGTCTGACATTTCTTCAAGTAGCATCATGCATCCACTTGTCTGTCCCCAAACAGGAGTAGATAACATCATAGCTGAGATCTGTAAATCTCTCCCTGCTCATCCCTCACTGTAATTTGTGCTTCTCTGACTTGCAGTGTCCAGACCTTTCCTAGCACTGAGGCCAGCTGGCTGAGTATTAATCAGTTAATGACACTACTTTTGGCTCATAGTCCTGTACTTTATCTTGAAATAAGTGTGGAAAGTGTGGACACTGTGCATTAATCCATACTTATCAAAGATGACATGGAAGGAGAGGTGTCTGCCAAAGAACAACATGTAAATGTTACATTTAGATGACAAATATTAACTGAATTTGTGGGACTAGCGCAGTCAGGCATTCTTTTCTAACTTATACTAATTGTTATGAATGTCAAGAATCATCTCAAGTTCTTCATTTTAGCAAATGAAGACATTTTGATTGCTTTCTATATCATTGTTGCTACATTTTCTACAGTTTTACAAGGTGATATAAATCTTCTGGGTGAGCCATACTCTCTTAGCCTCAGAGAATCCCATTATAGGTTCACCTTAGCGTCTCCATAAGTCAGAAATGATTTGAAGGCACACAACAACAAAAATTGGGTACATAGTGATAAATATTTATAAATGATAAATTAGTGCTTGGAATGTTACTTTTTAAAAATGTAATTCATTTACATTTAACAATGTAATTCAGCCTCTTACCCATTGTAAGCCCTGAACGTAATTTTGAATTTTTTAAAAAAGAAACAACTAATTACACTGCTTATAATATTGTTCATTGTTTTGTTCATTGTTTTGGAACAAGGGGGTGTTATTACTTATTTACTTAATAATATTATTATTAACTTAATAATAAATAATATTAAAAGCCCTGGTGACAAAGTGCTTAAATGCTGGTACTGCAGCAACTCACTCACAAACCACAAGGTTGTGAGTTCAATCCAAGTGAGGGTCTCAGGGTCAACTCAGCCTGGTATCCTTCCAAGGTCACTAAAATGAATACTCAGCTTGTTGGGGAAAATTAACTTACAGTTGTAAACCACTTAGAGACAGCTTAAGTGGTATGAAGCGGTATATAAATGAAGCTGCTATTGCTATTGCTATTGCTGTTACTATTACTTGTAGCAGGCAGTTGATGTCTTCCACATAAGTGAGTCTGTGAATCTGTTTGGGGGTTTCAGTTTAATTTTAAAGGAGCTATCCAGGTAGCAAACCTTCTGTAAGTGATTCGGTTCAGCATCTTCAACAACATTTTTAATGGATAGATGCAAAGAGGTAAACCTCCTGGGTAGAACTGTGTTCAACAGCTTGGATATCTCCTTTAACCAAAACTCAGAGTCGATTCACTAGCCAACACTGAAACCATCAGTCACCACTTATTGTCCCTACTAGATTTGTCTTGTACAGATCTTTCTTTAAAAAAAAGAACCTAATAAAATCATCATGTTTATTCATAAACAGAATGGAAAGAACTTCCTTTTTAAAGGGTAATAGACAAAGCAAAACTGACAGATCTATCCCTCTTGAACAACCAGTCATTTAAACTCAGATCGGTGTATTATAGGCTATCTTGTTGGTGACTGAGAAAGGAACAAATACAGAAAAGACCAAATACAGATATAAAACAGTGTAATTTAAAAAGACAACTTTTTGGTAACTTTTTGTTCATCCATGGGGGTTGTATACATTCGTACAAAATCACACAATTCCATTCCATTCCAATGTGTCAGGTTTAGTTTAGACAATGAATTGTTTCCATGACAGTTTTGCCAAACTGAACCAATTTGATCTTGAGAGGCAGTGCAGATTTAAGACCCCCCCCTCCCCATTAGCAGGGAATTTTCTGAGAAGGAAACATGATGTGGCAAGCTCATTAGTAACAGCCTTCCTGTGTCTGAAGGTGTACCCAGTGACAGGCCGACACAGGCGACAAAAGAGGCAGGCTGCAATGATGCGTGTTCAAATATCCCTCCCAGCACCACTGTAAAATATTAATTTGACTAACAGAATTCTCAGAATCAGTTATGTTGAATTAATGTAGGAATGAGGTGATTTTTAATGCATTGTTCAGTGATATGTCCTTTGTGCCCACCCTGTGAAGATCAGCCAAAGTGTCATTTTGAATGCAGTTTTGCTTGATTGGGAATGTTTGGTTTCTTTGCTTTGTAATTAGACACCTGAATTATTTTTAATATATATTTTTAATATGAGAAAGAAAAATTGTATTCATGCTTTAATTTTTTTTTCTAAATCTTGAAAAGGTTTTGAGGAATGAGGATGTGGTATCCAACTGCTGACTGTGCCAACGTTTTATAATACTTGACTATGGCGGGTTACAAACGGCCCTCAAGGGGCCGTTTTCCCGCCGCCGCCATTCGCTGCGTAGGGAAGCCCCAGCTGCCAGACCGCGAGGCTTCCCCACGCAGCAAAAAAGGAGCGGCGAAATGCTCACTTCCTCACGGAAGTGGCGCCGTGAGGGGTGGAGTGCGCCCTCACGACATCACTTCCGCCGCGACACGTCTGGACACACAGCGTCCAATACGTAAAAATGGCGGCGCCCATGTGGATGGGCACCGCAAAAAAGTACGCGCTCCGCACATACTGGGAGGAAGGGCCGTCAGGAAGGTAAGAACCTTCCTAACCCTAATACGGCCCTTCCTAACCCTAGTACGCACGAAGCACGTACTTTATGGCGGTTTATAACCCGCCTATGCCAATGTCTTATAATAATGTGTGAATTTTGTGATGCTATGGGCATTGGGACTGTGGGCATTCCCCCCTCCTACTTGGATATATAGAGGACATACATTTCAGTTGGAGTAGAATGTATATATATTTGTGCTATGGCAGTACACCTGATGTTATATGTTTTGTATTTTTGCTGTATTTTGGTGCTGGCCATGTGCTGTAATAAATTCATTCAGAGATTCATTTTAGCATAATGTTTCTTGGGAAAGTGTAAATGCTTATTGCCAAGAATAGAAATATTTGCATAATAATAAACCTAACTAATATATTTTCTTGTCCTAATGAACCAAAAATATGAGAAGAGTTTAGGGGATTACTTAAAAATAATTAGTTACAGGAAGTCTTAGATGATACAAGTTATCTAGACCCATTTCAAAGTGGCTGCAGAACAGGATACAGAGTTGAGACTACTTGGTGCTTTGGGCCATATCATGAATCTCAGTCTTCAAAAAGCAGTTGATGCAGGAGGAAGATGGGGCTCAAGATGGCAACCCAATTATTCCTATGCTTGTGATTAAGCTTGTGGGGTCAGGGGACATGAATTGAAACAAACTCAGTTGCTCTGTGAGAAGAGTCAAGAATCATGGATAGAAGGCCATGGGCCAGATGATAAGACTTTGGAAGCTTATTCCTGGTAAACAGTTGCAGAGATTTGCATCTACCTTTCTATGTAAGAAAGATAACTTTTTGGACTTGGAAAGTACAATTTAAGCATATGCTTAAACTCCACCTATTGTTTTGTAAAACTGGTGGACAGTTAATAACTTTTGTTGTTTTTGTTGTTCTGTGCCTTCAAGTCATTTCCAACTTATGGAGACCCTAAGGTGAACCTATCATGGGGTCTTCTTGACAGGATTTGTGATCAGAGGAGGTTTGCTATTGCCTTTCCCTGAGGCTGAGAGCATGTGGCTTGCTCAAGGTCACCCAGTGGATTTCATGACTGAGAATTCGAACCCTGGTCTCCAAAGTCATAGTCCAACACTCAAACCATTATGCCACAATGGCCCATGCTTAATAACTACTAATACTCTTTTAAAACTGGTAAAAGATTATCATGTATAAAATTATGAAATTGTAGAAAATGAAGCTACAGGAAAGCCGATAATTAAGGGATTAAAGGTTAATTAGAACAATCATTCTGGTAATAATGTGAAAAATGGGAGTATATTTTTCACAAATGAGCTAACATTTTCTATTTCTTCAGCTTCATGAGAGAAGCACTTTAAATTGTCGAACTGTTGCTATTTAAGGCTGAAAAAGCCTATGAACATTTATCAGGGGTATTAGCTGTATTGAGCTCAATGGGACTTCCTTCTGAGCTCTCATGCTCTATCTTCCCACAGGACCTGATCTCTAAAATGTTTTGGGAGGCCCTGTTCTTGATTTCACCACATTCACAGGAATGTTTGATGGGAATGCAGGAGATAGCCTTTTCTATGGCTATTTCCATACTTTGAAGGGAAAGTAGGTTGGCTTCTTCTTTGTAATGAGCTAGTGAAGATCTTTTTATTCTTGCAAGCTTTTTGGAACTGATTGTTCTACAAAATAGAGGTTTTTTAAAAAAATAGAGATGTACAGTCTTTATTCTGTTTTTTAGAGTTTACATGGTTTTAATGTTGGTGTAGATACCAAATTTTTGTATGACTGTATGCATCATTTGTGTTTTTATTGTAATTTTCTTTCTTTTGTAAACTGGGTTGAGTTCCAGTCTGGGGAAAAGGTGGAGTATTAATAAAGTATTAATAAAGCAATGAGTGGATGAATACATTCCATGGATGGATGGATGGATGTCTCCTGTAGCACAGACTGTTTCCACAGTCTCTCTGTGTGTGGCAAAATCAATGTTTATACAAGAATCACTCTGTTCTCACAGCGGTAAGATTTCTTGCTGTCAATGATATTTCTTTTGAAATGTATTGACAGTATAATTATATGTAATGTTAAAGAGTTAAAGAGTTAAATGTTAAAGAAAAATAATAACGCAGAAGTGAATGGCAAATCGGGGGAGAGCAATGATAATGTATCAAACAAACTTTTAAAGATTTAAGCCTACTAATATATGGCAGGATAAAGAGCAATAAGAATGTATTGTACTGAATAGGAATGTATGTTCTTGGTATCTGCATTCAGTAACAGGTATTCTATTCCTATTCAGAAAGAGACCTATTCAGTCATTATTTAAGTGTATTTGCCAAAAACAGAAAGTAAGTGTGCAATCCCTAACCCTCTGCCATCACTTCCATTGCCCTCTCTGTGGAAAACCCAAGTTCCAACTCACATGGAGAGCAGGACCTCTCTGGTTCAGATTGCTGTCCTTCTCTAGAGAACAGAAGAGTAGTTCTAATGTACTGTCCTTCTCACAACTTGCCTAAACATGCCTGGATATGCATTTATTAAAGATCCCAGATTTCTTCCAAAGTCACTTGTACTATAAATTAAAGGAAAATGTATCTAAAACTATATATAGTAATTGAAAAGAAAAAAGTTTAAAAACAAAAAGAGAAAACAAAAGCACACCCCAATTGATCGCTCTACTGACGCGTCTTACAGATCTGAAAGTAGCAACTGAGAAAGTTATCTCCTATGTTCTCACCAGATAAGCATGCAATACTGATGGGTCTGAAAGAAAGCCTTCCCTTTCAGGATTTCAGATTCTGGCAGCTTCATTTAAGGAGATATTACACTTCAGGCATTTGGACTTAAGCCACATGGGTCTTCTTTGATGGTAACCAGCATTTTGAATTGTGCCTGGAAATGGACTACTCACCAGCAAATCTCTTTCATCAAGACATGCATATGATCCTTGTGATCCAAGTTGTGACAGACCTTGGTTAGCATTCTGATTGTAGCATTTGGGACCCACAAAAGGTTCTGCAGAGTTTACATAGTCAGCCTTATAGAGGATGTCTTCTAAGGCTATAGTAATGGGCTTACTGCTATGATAAGAAGAAGAAAGTCCCATTGCATGAACAGAGTCTCCCAAGAACTTATCTGGATTCACCTCAATAACATTTTAGTTTGGCATCTGGTGTGTGTGTTGCTTGCCTATGTATATCTGCACCAAGCTACATTTCTAATGCATAGCTAGTGAATATGGAGAAATCTATTCTCCAAAATGAGATTGGCACTGAAATAAGTTCAATTTACTTCTAGGGAAATCTGTTTAGGACAATTCTACAAAATAACACACCCTATATTGAAGGAACATCAAAGAAACTTTCACACTACAGAATTCTGTTGAGCACTAGTTGCTGGATACTGGCATCAAAAGAGAATGTCACTTGTGACAAAGGATTGATGTAGGAAATGAAGTGAAAATGCTGCCTTGATAATCAGATTGTGCAAAGTATGAAAAAAGAGGGCTTTGTCACACACAAATACATAAGTAATTATATTCTGAAGAAGGCTGACATTTGAGATGGAAAATAAGATGACCCAAGGAAATAACGTTTTGTGGGGTTAATAAGAAATGTCTACAGTTAGTTTGAATTTAAAGAGAATAATTTTCCTGGACCAATTATTTTCTGCAGAACCTTTGCCATAGGCAGGGAGAGGGAAGGGAAGAAGCAAAGCATTTTCTTAAAAGATTTGACTTTGCATCTAAGAAAGCTGATTGAAACAAATGTTTTGCACTAACAATGATGTGGGTACTGCAATTAACTTCCTTTCTGTAGTATGGTCTTTTGAGGCTCAGTACCAGCATCTTTGTCAAAAAGAAATGTAATACTGTATTGTCCATAGAGGAGTCTTTCCCAGGACTCCAGACCCTAAAGATCACTGAGTGCGGACTTTTCCCAAATAGCAGCAGTCACTGTTTTCCTGTTTGTAGAAAACAAACTATTCTTTAGGGCAAAATCCCACTAGTACTACTGCAGGGATGGATGACTGTGGAAGGAAACCTTAGAGGCCCTCAGTGCACCCACTCCCACATAAATGAATGAAGAAGTGCTCCCCAATTCTCTCTAGATGGCATGGGGAAACCCCCATGTTTGGAGGGATTTTTAGACCACTTTTGGCCCAGGAGAGGCCTTTTTTATTGAAAGAAGTGAGCAATCATCTCCTCTCCACTTCCTGTTTCAAAAAAGGCCTCTCCTTGGCATTAATTGGCAAAAGGCTTTCCAAATGTGGTGGAAATGCCTCCCACAGTCTCTAAAGGACATGTGTGGGGTTGAAAATATTTCCTACATCTGAGCCTCAGGCCCTCCAAACATGGTGAAAAGGCCTTCCAAACCCCTTAGAGATTATTTTGCAGTACTCTGGAGCAAAAAAAAATGTGTTTTTTTAAAATGCAAATTTGTGCCCCATGGGGATCCTTGAGGTCTCAGAAATGGTCATGGGGGGATATGTGCATCACAGGCCACCCTTGTCCTTTGACCACTCATGTCCTGCTGAAATAGACCCACTGGAATCAATGTGGTATAAATTAGTTGTGATGTGCAATTTCCATTCATTTCTGTCAACCTTTGTAATCAACCCCAGCAGAACATGGGCGGTTAAAAGATTTTACAAAGTATTTATTTATTCAATAAGTCAATGTGCAGAATGGTAGTCATCTGCTGAATAATAATGAAGAATGCTTCTAATGTAATAAACTAGCACAACCTCTCCCTTCTCAATAACTCCTCTCCTTATCTTGCAACTCACATTCTGTCTCTGACCCTGCTTCTACTGAAAATCAGTTCCTCCCTCATCTATTCCTCTGTTACAACAAGTAAAATTTCAAAGAATAATATTGTAAGAAGCATACTGTCTATGTGTGGAATTGGCCTGAGGTGGCTTAATCAGGTACAATTATGACTCATGCCTCATTAATTTAGCCATCAGCTCTTCCAAATAGCTGGAATACAAGCCATACCTGCATGCCAAGGTTATTCACCAAGGTTAAGCTTACCAAGGTTAACCAAATGTTCTACCTTAAAGCTAATGCCAGTAGAGAAAATAAGCTGTTTTCAGTGTGGGCAAAGGCACAAACAGAATTTTTGGAAACAGTTGGCAAGAAGCAGCCTTGAAGAGTCTGCTTGTGGTCTGATGTTACTTTGGGGGGGTGGTCTGATGCTATTTTAGCAGCAGCAGCAGTCATGCTTATTTATGGGTTCTTTCACCCATTGCCATGCATATAACCTACGCATGTTAGGAGATGGAAAACTCTCCCCAACAAAAAGTCAAGCTTTGAAAGTGAATTGCAGCCCATGTATGTAAATTCTGATGCACATTTGCTTTATTCATTCACTTACTGTGAAAAGTTGGATACATTACCCGAGTAGGACATACTGCTTTAGTCTTTTGTATGAGACATAAGTCCTGGTTGCCATGGAAGGGAGTCGCCATAGTGAAGACCACAACCAATAAATACCAGGTGATCAACAACTTCCCAGAGGACCTTTTCGGCTATCGTTCCCAGACTATGGAATGGCCTGCCAGATGAGGTCTATCATATAACCACCTTAGAGAGCTTTTAAAAAGCTGTTAAGATGAATCTCTCCCAGCAGGCCTTTCCTGAATAGACACCCGGCCACCAGAGAGAGAAAGTAATGGATTGATCCCATTTGCTGTTTGCTTGTCTATTGTTGTTTGTTTGTTTTTATTTATTGTTTTAACTGTTATTGATCATTTTAACATGTTTTAATTGTAAAGTGTTTAATTCTATTTTAAGGGAGGGAGGGTTGGGGGATATGATTTGTATAATTTTTAATGTTGTAAACTACCCCGATTGCCTGAGTGCAGATGGGGCGGGATATAAATACATTTTCTTATTTTTTATTATTAATGCATATCAGTTGGCAAAAAAGGCCACAACTTTATTAACATTAACAGCTGTAATGTAAGGTTGGCCCACAAAGCCTGAGGTCTGGATCTGTTATCAATCATTACCTGGTTGGTTAATGAACCCATTTGTTTGGTCCAAGCTTCGGGATGACATAACGCCCTTCTGCAGTTCAGGTAACCGGCTGATCACATGTTTGTATCTCTACCCCTAGTCACCGGGGGATTTTGAATCGGTGTTGCCCCCACAATGGGGGTCCTGGAACCAAACCCCAGCAGATACAAAGGGCCCACTGTATAACCATTTGTCAGTCAGATATACTTATTAACCACTGCAAATTGAAGAGTAATACCCTTTGTTAATTGTTTCTTTGCATTTGATGTTGTTGAATGGGAGCAAGCACTGGCTTAATTTTAGATATGCAATCAATTGTACAGCGTAACACAACCACTGCATAAATCTACAGGTGGTGACTTATTCTATCTCACCCCAATACAAGACCTTGGCCACTGACTGGCAGCAGCACCATGAGAGATTTTATTCTGGAAACAGTTTAGTCCATGGGGAAATATAGGCCCTGTACATACCTTAGAGAATGTCCAGAGTGGCGGTGGCCTTTTTTCCCCTGGAAAGAAGCTGCAGCCGCCACACTGTGCGGCTTCCCTCTGGCAGAAAAAGAACCCACGAAAAGCGGGTTCTTTTAAAGCTGCAGGGGTGGCGTAACAAATGCTCCACTCCTATGCAACCCTAGTAACATGGCCAGGCTGACACAAAGTGCCATCTGGACCGTGCCATAGTTTCTTATTAGAGCTCACATTTCACAGATAATCTCCTTTCCCAGAGCAACTAGGGCCTAGTTATTACAGATGTGGTCAACCTGTCTCTGGCTACTTCAGATGAGAATGTACATGAATGGATGTTTTTATGTTTAAAAAAATCAATACCTATCCCATCACACAAGAAATTAACATGTCAGGACACAATAAAGCTTATAACCACAATTGCTGGTACAAATTTTGTATCCAAAAGCACCATATTGGTGATGCATACTAGTTTGAGCACTCATTGCTCAGCTTTTGGTGCACATGTTTAGTAGATATTTACCTGGGCCTGCAACCACCCTGAGGGCCAGTCTGATATAGTGGTTTGAACATAGGACTAGGACTTTGAAGAATGACAGTTCAAATCCACACTTGGCCATGGAAACCTGCTGGGTGACCTTGGGCATGTCACTCCTTCTCAGCCCCAGAAACCTCTAAGGTTAACCTTAGTGTTACCATAAGTTGGAAATGACTTGAAGGCAAACAACAGTTATCACCTTGCTTCTCTGTTATTCAACTTTGTGTGCACGGTAGCATTAAGGAGCACCTAGAGGCTTCCACATCACCCCACTGGGATTTATTCCAAACTTTTTAGCCTTATCCATCTAAGTTCTGGACTTAGAGTGGATTCATTACCAGCCTGCCATGGAAGCCAGTGGCTGCCCCTGGAAGCATACTTCACATATGATGGTATTCACTAAGAAACATATAGTGTATTACTGCTAAACTCTTCTGTGAATTGCCACCTGATCTTATAAGCCCAAATGGTTGCTATTCCTCTAGGCAGGTCAGGATACCTTCAGGCACTGTCCTAATCTTTCAAACAAACAAACAAAAAATCTTCATTTGTTGCTTCAAATTGGAATTCATGGCCCACAAATCTCCCAAATGCTGATGGCAGCCACCTCTTCTACCTCGCAAAGAATGTATTTTGGCAGTTTTCTCCTAACTACATGATTTTAGTTATAGCCTTATAATAATAAGGCTATAAAATGTACTGGCAAAAGAAAAATAAAACTGATTTCAGGAAAAGCTCTGCAAGCAAGCCAACTCTATAAACCATAAAAGCAACATAATTGAAATAATGGCATATTCATTAGACAGTGTTGATCAGTTGCACTGGAAAGGGAGGGCAGACTTTCATTTATTTATGTTTTTGGGAATGAGAATTTGATTAAACATAAAGCAACCCGGCCTTTTCTCATTGCACATCAAATGCTACCAACACAGTAAGTGCATCACCATCAAAGTCCTTTAAAATCAAAACTGCTTTCATTACTGCTGCAGTTTTACTCAGTGCAGGAGAAATGGGGTTGGCTGAGTTGAGGTCAAACCAGAAAAACCTATAGATGATTGGTGCTAAATATTACAGTCTGACACAGGGAGATCTCAAATGCTGTTCTCCCATTCATTTCACTGGTAAAGTTTCTGTCTGAAGATGCATTTAAGAAGAAACTCACTTTGCCAGTGTATAATTAGAACAACCATGGCTTTCTCATCTTCCACTTTATTGGGGCACTTAAAGCTAAAAGCTTGTTCTCTGTTTTACAACCTGGCACTCCTAATTAGCAATATTATTTCAGAAAGGAAGGAAGGAAGAAAGCCCAAGAATTTAAATCAAACATATTATTGATCAGCAGTTGGTCCAACAGAGTTCAGAAATAATTGCCTTTTCTCTCCCCCCCCCCCCCCCTCCATTTATACATGCCAGTTCTCAGGGGAAAGGGGAAAGTATTGGCATGGTTAGACAATGCATACTTGTTGCTGTGTTGTGCTCATTTCCTAATAAACCACTTGGAAAATGACTAAAGTTTTCCCTGGATATGTCTGAGGCAGAAACAAGAACAATCTATCAAACACAAGAAGGGCAGAGGTTTCCCTCCTGCAATTAGAACAAGAATGTATACTGCCAAGGAGAAATGTACAAAATCCCCCGGCTTATTTAAAGATCAGAGGTGACTTCAGAGGAATTGATCCTTCAACCTGCAAGTGATTAAAAGGCAAATAATGGCCTTGATGTCTCACTGTCCAGATTGTCATATCATATAACTAGCAATGTGGAAACCCTCTCATTCTTGATTTCACTGCATTTGTCTAAATCCTACCCAGTATTGTTTTATTTTTTGTTTCTTTCTGTCATTGTTTCATATTGAATTGGTTGGCCATTTCTGTCTTAGTGGAGAGTAGGGGGAGATGCACAGATGCCTCCAACTACTTCCCTTTAACTGAATTTTTGTTGCTGTTGTGTGTCTTTGTTATTGCCACAGTTGATGAGTTAGTTTTTAATTGAAAAATAATAGTGATTGCATTTTATTGATGTGTTTTGTAAGTATTTTATTGGCTTGTAATCCTGCCTCAATCCATCCTGGAAGAAGCAGGAAAATATTATTTATTTATTTATTTATTTATTTATTTATTATTGCTGACTTATGATGACCCTAAGGTTTTTCTTGGCAAGATTTGTTCAGAGAAGGTTTTCTATTGACATCCCGAGGCTGAGAGCATGTGACTTGCCTAAGGTCACCCAATGGGTTTCATGGCCAAGCTGGAAATCAAACCCTGGTCTCAAGAGTTGTAGTCCAACTCCCAAATCACTATGCAGCACTGCCTCTTTAACTGAATACACAGTAATAATGTTATCTCAGGGACCTATGGGAATCCCAGGGGGAAACTGGGGATGCTATTAACAGTGAAGCCATCTAAAGGAAACCTCTGGACATGTCTCTGCTGTTCTCTGCTGTCCATCAAAATGGAAATGGCCATGGAGGGCTGCCAAACTGAAATGGCGGGTGTGGTAGGTTGTGCTATAGCTATTTGCCAGGAATGTAGGATCTTGGCAATCTAATTTAAATTGTGGGTATTTATTTATATTATTATTATTATTATTATTATTATTATTATTATTATTATTATTATTTATATAGCACTGTAGATTTACACAGCACTGTACATACAGCCAATAAAATTGATAAAAATATAATTTGAAATAGGGAGGGGGAGGGGAAGACAAAGAAGGAGTCCAGTAGTAGTGGTTTCTTCCTAATTATGGATGGGAAGAATATTCAAAAATATTCAGACAATGTTTAAAAAACATGTTTCTAAAGTGCGTGGAGGCAGGATGATAAGGGGAAGCCTGGACTGATTGTTAAAAGCAATTAGATGGACTATCCTATTAAAAATTGTTCTTCTGAATAGCTATCATGTCAGCTTGAACGTATACCACCCAATGGATTAGAGGCTCTTGAGACGCCCTGTTGTTACAGCCCTGTTCAGCTGCTATAGATTCAGGGCTGGGGCTTCCTTAATTGAGACTGTCCTCCTGGAATGTAATCAAGTTTAAAACAACATGGTATTATAACAGTTTGAAAGCATTGGATATAGCACACACACACACCATCAAAAGACACTTCCGCAGCACCAATTAATAGTCAAAAGTTTGGTAAAAGGAAGGAAGGAAGGAAGGAAGGAAGGAAGGAAGGAAGTTTAGTTTCCCACTTTGGGGAGTTCCAGTGCTACTGAGAAGGCCTTCTCATGTGTTTTCACTGAACAGTGGAGGGACTGAGAGAAAGCCCTTCCATAGGGATCTCAGGCAGACATATGTAGGGAGTCACAGACTTTTAGATACTGTGGTCTCAGGCTGTATAAGGCTTTACAGATCATATTAAACACTTTGATTCCCACCACCCCCGGGAGCAGACCAGCTGCCAGTGAAACCACTGTGACATCTTCCCTGTTTCATCATTCGTAACTCAGCCTTGATATAAGCTTTAAGCCCACCATCTTGCCCCCAGCAGATAAATAAACAGCATTGAGCAATTCCATTTATTTATTTAAATATTTATTTAAATGTTAAAGCATTCCTATGTTGCTACACAAAAGTTTATGTTAAAAGCTGTAAATAGTCTCAGCAAAGTATTCAAGC
This sequence comes from Sceloporus undulatus, assembly GCF_019175285.1. Lineage (NCBI taxonomy): Eukaryota > Metazoa > Chordata > Lepidosauria > Squamata > Phrynosomatidae > Sceloporus > Sceloporus undulatus. The sequence continues at coordinate 194,208,217 of NC_056522.1, read as the reverse complement.
AGATTTAAAATTCCACTTTCTCCTTCTACTGAAATGTTTCACCATTAGCTGCAAAATGGAAACTCTTGCCATAAACAGAACTCTTTTCAAATAGCAGGAACCATCTGGTTAATACTGGTGCCCTTGCCCTCTAAGAACAGCTATGCAAAATTTCCTCACTAGACTTCCAATTCACAGTAGGAGGAACATTTAACTTCAATTTTACTTGCCAGGAATACCCCAGAGGGCAAAAAAACCTTTTAATGCGTCACTATAATTGTAACTGAACATCACAAGTTTTCTATCTTGAGCACATTATTCCACTTACAGTAGTCATTTTGAATCTGCTTTTCTTCCTATCATACTGGGATGGAATGAAAAACTTGTAAAGAAACTGGTTAAGTTTACTGTTGTCTGTTAAAGTTCAAATCACAACAGTTAAGCCAATCCAAACTTGGAATGGCTACTTTCAGGACTACAATGCCCAGAATCTCCCATCCATTGTGGTCAGTGGCCATGCTGTCTGGGGGATTCTGGGAGCAGTAATCCAAAAGGCTACATTCCTAAAATGTGTACAATAGTTAGGTTAATGGCACAAAAAGCAAGATTTACTTAGAAATCATTTCAAATTGTCTCTCGAGTGGGCAACCTGACTATTGTGAATAGAAGGAAACATGAGATTGTGGGCCATGCCAATATACATAGAGGAAGATGATCACTCTCTGTATTCCAGTGGAATATGTTCACATTTTCTTTTGAAATATGCTTTAAAGATTGGATTAAAAAAAGAATTCATTGGCCAGAAAACGATAATAAGGGATGTGGACCAACAAACAAAGCATCAGATATAATAACATAACTTTGATGTATGCATAGGTCTCTGTTGTTGCTGTTAATTGGGATGAAGACAACTTGACTTATGATGATTCTATGAATGAGATTCTATGAATGAGAGTCTTCCAGGTCACCCTGTTATCAACATCCCTGCTCAAGTGTTGCCAACTCAAGGTGATGGCTTCTTTGACTGAGTCTATGGCCCGGTACATACCACCCTGAAAGGGCAGGCTGGAGGCAGCAGCAGCCAAACTGTGTGGCGTACCTCCACCCCAAAAAGAACCCGAAAAAACTGGGTTCTCCTTGGGACCACTGGTGCACTTGTGATGTAAGCGACACGCAGAGATGTCTATACGCTGCATGTCACTTATGTCACAATGGCGGCCCCCGTATGGACTGAAGGCTGCAATTACGCTGCTGCCATGACGTCCTAGGGTTAGGGACCATGCGGTTGGTGTGCAGTCCCTAACCCTAGAATTGCCATCTGGTTGCCGCTTCTTGGCGGTATGTACTGGGCTATAACTTGTATTGTGGATTTCCTCTTTTCCTATTGTGTTATAACTTCTTGTTGACTACCTTCCAGTCATTTTAAGCAAACCTGTCTTTGGTCATTCTTGGCAATATTTGTTGAAAGGGGAGAGGGTTGCCTTTGCCTTCCTCTGGAGATGAGAGAGTGTGACTTGTCAAAGGTAACAAAGTGGGCTTCCATGCTGAATGAGGATTCAGACACCTGGTCTCTAGAAATGTGGTCCAATGTTCAAAGTACTGCACAATCCTGGCTCTATGTTTTATACTTTACAGAGCATCATTGTCTTTTCTAATGAATCATGCCTTCTAATTATACATCCAAAGTATGATAGTCTCAGCCAAGTTTTTAGGGGGGAGCTCAGGTTTGATTTGCTATTGGACTCATGTATTTGTCTTTTTGCCTATCCATAATATCCATAGAATTCTCTTCTAGTATCATAGTTCAAATGAGTTGATTCTTTTTCTATTAGTTTTCTTTACCATGCAACTTTTACAACCATACATAGAAATCAGGAATACTATGGCATGAATAATCCTGATTGTTATATCCAAGGATACATCTTGACAGTTGTATATATCTTAACCTGGTCTAGTTGTTTCATAGCTGGCCTTCCAAGCCTTCCAAGCCCTAATCCTCTTGAAACTTCTTGACTACAATGTTCTTTCTGAATTATGACTAAACTAAAGCATGGAAAACTAAAAACTAAAGCTAAATTAATATTAAACTACTATATATACTCAAATATAAGTTGAACTCATGTATAAATCGAGGCCAGATTTTGGGACCAAAATTATGGATTTTGATATAACCTGTAGATACGTTGAGGGTAAAACCTAAGGGCAAGAAGCATAAGATCTAAATGATGAAGCAAAGAAAAGCAATGCCAAAGGACTTACGAAATTCCAGCAGACATAACTGTTTGTGCTCACACTAAGGCTGTATGGATGAGAGAATAAAAGGGAATCAGTGCATCTAGGGCAGATTATGCTCTTGCCTTTCAGAGGAATGTTCTCCCTTTTATAATAGTTAAAACACAGGACTTACATTGACCCATAGAGAAATCGATCTAGATTTTTGGGGTCAAGTTTCTGACTACAACTTCTAGGCTTATATACATAAATATATACAATAAACAGAAACTAAAGTGTGGACTTGCATATGATATTTAGCCAGGGCCATCCTGTTTTGTTTTTAATACTTGGCTCTTTAATAACATGAAATATTGGAATAACCTGTGCACATATCTCTCTTTTGACTGTTATGACCCCTAATTCAGCCACCTCTCTTTGTGTATTTCTCTTCTTTACATTTTATGCCATCTATATAAATAACATTAGGGATCTCTTTGCCACTTCATCAAGTGAAAGTAGCTGGACAGATTTTCACCAATTTTGCAGGGCCAATTTGGTATGGTTTGACTTAAAAATAAAGTACTGTATATAACATACATGAAATTTAGTTGGGCTTCCCAGGGGAGTTCCCCAAATATTATTATTATTATTATTATTATTATTATTATTATTATTATTATTAAAGGTCCTTAGAGGCACACTCAGAGGATCAGACTCGAAGACATGGAGGAGGCGAGACAGAGGCAGATCTGGGGCTGCTGGATCAGCAGTCCCGACAGAGGCTCAGGAACTGCGAGGGAGAAAAGACTCTAACTTTAGGCTGCAGGTGCTAGGACCTGTGGAGAGAAGACAGGTCAAGGAGTCTTTGAGGAGGTCTTCCAGGCTGGAAGCCAAGAGGAGAGCTAAGTCAGAAGCCTAGAAAGGCCCCCTGACCACTAAGACAGCTCTAATGCTGACACTATGCAAACACAATGGTGGCAGGGAAGTATAATTCTTCTTCACTGCCGCTATCAGCATGGTGAGCCATTTCAATGAGCTCTAGCACCTCATTGGGTCAGCTCACTCCATCTTCTGTCATCATAGCACTTGTCTCTGTCTAACCATCTCATCTACAGCAGCGCTCCATTAAAATGAGTCACAATGGGGGTTGTCCACACTGGCAAAAATAAAGGGCTTTAAACTAATTGAAGCCTACCTCCCAGATGACATCATGAGGCAAACCAGATGGAATGACATGAAGCCAGGCAAAACCTTGAGCAAAAATACTCTGCTTTAATCAGAAAATGCGCATAATCACACTGGCATATAAATAGCAAGTAGTAATGTGAGGAATGCAGGAAACCCAGGCAGCATACAGAACCAGCTGGAGCAGGTGTTCAGGCCAGTGAGGTCAGTCACTTAACCAATTGCACACCATATTTTTTTTTCTCTCTCTTCCATTTGAGCATACAGGCACATGAGCAACCAGCGAACCATTGACCTGTCAACACCACAGAACTGTCACAAACACCTCATGAGGCAAAGTATGACAAACACACAGCAGGCTGCCAATAATGCAATGGTGTAATAAAAACATACACAAACAGACATCCAACAGGGGGATGGGGTGAAGCGGGGGCATGTATGGGAGGCCTCCATGATTGTGTTTTGACATGTGTCACTGGGACGCTGGGCATTCTTATACAGCTGAGTCACAGGAATATGTCCAATGGGATGGCAGCTGTGCAGAACAGGGGAGGTATTGGGCAGGCACCGGTTACATGTTCATGTGATGGTGCACATGTATGGGGAGGAGGCAAGAAAAAAGCACAAAGGGGGCAGCTTGACACAGTGTGATGCAACTGCCCTGGGGGTTCAGCCTGCTTGTAGCCATACAGACAGCAGGGTCCAACCTGTTGGGAAAACAGGGATCAAACTGTTTTTCTTCCCACATGCTCAGCCCCTAGGCAGTAGACACCAGACTCACTAGGAATGAGAGGGCACCTCACAATAAAACCTATGCTCCCTGGGTTTATGAGTCTCCTCAAAAGCAAGAAGTCCAAATGTTTGCCACTTTTTGTGGGGGGGGGGGGTGGCACAAGGACCAGACCACTTAGATCCTCAGTTCTGGCTTTTCTACAACTGAAGGTACTACACCTGGTGATCTTGAATATGTGGTGACTCCACATAAAATATATATTATTCTCTGTTGTTGCTGTTGAAACGGGACAATAAAAGGCAGATCCAGCCTTTGGTGTTTCCACACGTCTCATTGGATACACTTTCCAAGAAATTCCAAGTGAATTTCCATTTTAAAATTTGAATGTAATGTATTTACAGGATACTTTTCGGTAGTAAATGATGCCTGTACCTAAACTATGCTAAAGTGGTTCACATTAATCATCAATGCATATAATACTTCCTGGCTAGGGAAGAGAAGCAATTTTCTTTATAAAAAAATTAAATGAAGTAAATATAAGACAAAAAAAACCAAACAAATAAATATAGCAGTTTCAATATAACACTGCATCCAGGGGTAGCTGGGTTGGCCAAGTAGCAAATCCAATAACATCCAAACAATAATACCTTTATTGGACCAACCAAAATGCAAAATATACATGTTGTAAGCTTTGAGAGCCACTGGCTTCTTCATCAGGCAAGTGTTACAAACCATAAAGGAGGGAAAAATGAAGAAGTTAGTCATAGGCCTGCATTTTGCTAACTTTGTCTCAGGTGGTATTGAGGGGTATTTTCTTGCAGATTGGAACCTCCTCCATCTGACCATGTGGTTGCTGGAAATTCTCAAAGTCCAGAGATTTAATATCCATTTGCAACACACAAAAAAAGGTGCTTCCTTTGGAGTCCAATATGTCTCCATCCTTCTGAGGCACACAGGCCACTTTGTAGGCAGAGGACACTGAATTTCAAGAAGCCTTCATACTTGCGTCAGAAAAACTTTAGGTGGTGTTGAGGTAAAACAGCCAATACTTTGGCTGGAGGTAGAAAACCTCAAATAGCAAGGTCCCAGTCCCGACTGGATCTCTCTTTAGGATTCCCTGTGGTGGGCTATAATGTGACCATGCAGTTAGCACACAGAAAAAGAAGAGAGCCACAAAAAAGCCAGAAGCAACACACACACACACACACACACACAAGCCTTAGTTTGCAAGATCAGACATGATCGGGGCCTTTAGGGTACTTAGGCCTTATCTAAGTAAATACCACTATGAAAATCCATCAGCAGTGCACCTCCCCAAAG